>NW_027522464.1:0-124336 GCF_052094955.1 Ictidomys tridecemlineatus | reverse complement strand
CCTCTGGCTCTATGTAACAGGACTTCTGCACCTCAGGTTCCAAACTTTGCTCTCTGCCAACAGTCTTTCTGCACTCCAGTCTCAAACTATGGTCCCTGCAACAGTCCTTCTGCACCCCAGTATCCTAACTCTGCTCTCTGCAACTGTCTTTCTGCACCACAGTCTCCAAACTCTGTTATCTGTAAGATCCTACTGCACTCCAGTTTCCAAACTCTGCTCTCTGTAACATTCCTTCTTTACTCCAGAATTTATCCTCTGCTTTAAGCAAGTGTCCTGTGGCACCCCATTCTCCAACTTCTGTCTTCTACAACAGTCCTTCTACTCCCGAGTTTCCAACATTTGCTCTCTAACAGTCCTTCTGTACCACAGTCTCCAACCTCTATTCTCCGTAACGTGCCTTCTGCACCCCAGTCTCCAAAATCTGCTTTCTATATCAGTCCTTCTGAAGCCCAGTCTCAAACCGGTGCTCTCCGTATCTATCCTTCTGCACCTCAGTCTCTAACCTGTGGTCTCTGTAACATTTCTTCTGCACCCCAGTCTCCAACCTCGGCTCTCTGTAACAGTTTTTCTATACCGCAATCTTCAAACTCTGGTCTCTGTAACAATCCTTCTGCACCCCAATTTCCAACCTCTTCTTTCTGTAACAGTCCAAATGCACCTCCGTCTCCAAATTCTGCTCTCTGTAAGATCCTTCTGCATCCCTGTATTTAACCTCTGCTCTCTGTAACTGTCCTATTACACCCGAGTCTCCAAACTCTGCTCTCTGTAACACGACTTCTGCACCTCAGTCTCCAACCTATAGTCTCTGCAACAGTCCTTCTGCACCCCAGTATCCAAACTCTGCTCTCTACAACAGTCCTTCTGCATCTCAGTCTCCAACCTCTGCTCTCTGCAATGGTCATTATGCACCCCAGTCTCCAACATCCTTTTTCTGTAGCAGTCGTTTTTCACCTCAGTCTCCAACCTCCGCTCTCTGAAACAGTCCTTCTGCTCCCCAGTCTCCAAAATATGCTCTCTGTAAAAGTCCTTCTCCACCCCAGTCTCCAAACTCTGCTCTCTGTAGCAGTCCTTCTGTACTGCTGTCTCCAACCTTTGCTCTCTGTAACTGTCATTGTGCACACCAGTCTCCAAACTGTGCTTTTTATATCAGTCCTTCTGCACCCCAGTCTCCAACCTCTGCTCTCTGTTACAGTCCTTCTACAACTCAGTCTCAAACCTCTGCTTTATGCAACAGTCCTTCTGTACCTCAGTCTCCAACCTCTGCTTTCTTTAACAGGCCTTCTTCATCCCATCCCTAACCTCTTCTCTCTGTAACAATTTTTCTCCACTCCGTCTCCAAACTCTGCTCTCTGTAACAGTCCTTCTGCACCCCAGTCTCCAAAATCTGCCCTCTAAGGGTCCTTCTCCACCCCAGTCTCCAACCTCTGATTTCTATATCAGTCCTTCTGCACCACAGTCTCCGACCTCTTCTCTCTGCAACACTCCTTCTGCACCACAGTCTCCAACCTCTGCTCTCTGCAAATTTTTTTCTGCACACCAGTCTCCAACCTGTTCTCTTTTTAACAGTCCTTCTGTACCCCAGTCTCCAACCTCTGCTCTCCGTAACGATCCTTCTGCAACACAGTCTCCACCTCTGCTCTCTGCATTGATCCTTCTGTACCTCAGTCTCTAAACTCTGTGCTCTCTAACAGTCCTGCTGCACCTCAGTCTCCAAACTCTGTGCTCGGTAAGATCCTAGTAAAACTCAGTCTCGAAACTCTGATTTCTGGATCAGTCCTTCTGCACCCCAGTCTCTAACCTCTGCCCTCTCCAATGATCCTTCTGCACCCCAGTATCCATCCTCTGCTCTCTGTAACAGTCTTTCGGTACTGCAGTCTTCAAACTCTGTATTTTGTAACCATCCTTCTGCACCCCAGTGTTCAAACTGTTCTCTCTGCTATGATTCTTCTGCACCCCAGTCTCCAACGTCTTCTCTCTGCAACAGTCCTCCTGAACCCCAGTCTCCAAACTCTGCTCTCTGTAAAATCCTTCAGCAAATCAGTTTTCAAACTCTGCTCTCTGTAACATTCCTTCTTCACCCCAGTCTCCCTCCTCTGCTCTTTTCAACAGTCTTTCTGCACCCCATCTCCAACCTCTGTTCTCTGCAACAGTCCATCTGAACCCAAGTCTCCAACCTCTGTTATCTGCAACAGTCGTGCTGCACCCCATTCTCCAACCTCTGCTCTCTGCCACAGTCCTTCTCTACACTAGTCTCCAATCTCCACTCTCTGTAACAGTCCTTATGTACTGCAGTCTCCAACCTCTGTTCTCTGTAACGGTCCTAATGCACCCCAGTTTTCAAAGTCTCCTGTTGAGAGCCACAGCCAAAGGGGCCCCAGCAAACTTCCAGCTGCCAGCAAGCTTCAGACTGCCCCAGCAACATCTAGCTGATTGGCTCCTCTGCGGTGATGTTCATTGGGCTCTTTCCCTGCCCTTCAGACTGCCAGCTGATGATTGGCTCACAGCGGCCCCAGCAACATCTAGCTGATTGGCTCCTCCACGGAGCTGCTCATTGGGTGACTTCTTTGGCTCTGCCCACGCAACCCAGCCAATCGGCCTCCCACAATCCTCCTCCTCTTGAGGCCGATTGACCCAGAACAGCAGCTGATTTGGATTCCGGAGAGATTAACTAAAATCCTGACCCATGATTGTCTGGAGTCGGGGGTCTGTTTTTGTGTTTCCACAGGGAGAACAGCAGCCGATTTGGATTCCAGAGAGATTAACTAAAGCGATTTCTACAGACCAAAAAGAAGATGATTTAGCTCAAATCCATAATAGCTGATATCCAAAACTCCAATTTGGCTATCCTTACATCTGCGACAGAACCAGGATGCTTTTTTCAATATCTATTTTATTATTGCCCTTTCCCATATCATGAAGTTCTATTTTATTTTTTTGAGCTCATACAGACCTAGGTTAATGTTTTGCTGATCAGTTCTATTTTTTTTGACTATAGAGTTTTTAAACATTGCAATAGAGATTTTACCTGTAAAAAGTTATAAGGCCTTTACTATTATGTTATGTGTTGTATGTATTATATTATGTGTGCACACTTGTGTTTTGTGTTATATGTTTGAATGTACGTATGTCCAATGTACGTATTTCCATATATCATATATGATGAGCGCTCATGAAAAGATGGATCCAAATATTTTTTTTTATTCACGTGATTTAAATGGTTTAATTTAAATTGGGTAAATAACTGTTAAGAATTGTTTTAATATGTAAACAAAAAAGGAGGTTAACAGATCTGTTTGTTTACTCTCACCTTTCGTTTTCATTATATTTAATAATTCTCTTCACTATAATGTAAATTGTTAAGAAAATTGTTTTCTTTTAGTGCCTTCTGAAATGTTACCTAATTTTTTCTTTAGCCATTATTGCCAGAATTTCTATCTTCAGATGAAGATAATATAAATTGTTAAGAAAATTGTTTTCTTTTAGTGTCTTCTGGAATGTTACCTAATTTTTTCTTTAGCCATTATTGCCAGAATTTCTATCTTCATCCCAGTGCCGATGAAGATAATATAAATTGTTAAGAAAATTGTTTTCTTTTAGTGTCTTCTGGAATGTTACCTAATTTTTTCTTTAGTCATTATTGCCAGAATTCCTATCTTCATCCCTGTGCCGGTGAAGACAAAGATAAAACTAATCTACAGTTTCTGCAATAGCCATCACTGAACTGCTTACAGAACTTGCACTGAACTGCTTACAGAACTATCTGTCACTTGTATGCATTGTGAACTATCTGTTGGTGCAGCGACTTGTGGTAGTGTTGGGGTATTTTTGCTGATGATATCATCGGTGGTACAATTTTCCCAAAAGGAGCTGTCAATTGACTTGGTATATCTTCCTCCCTTCTGCTTGTCATGATCATTCAGCTAAAATTTGGGGGTCAACAGAGGTGAGGCAAAGAACCTCACCCCCCCCCGCTGAGACCTCTCCACAGGTGTGGCTGTATACTGGACCGGTAGTCAATGACGGGTAAGATCCAATTACAATGGTACCAACCTAAGACAGGAGGCTGACGCCCTGAGGTCAGCTCATCCGAAGACGGGTAAGGACCATATGTAGTATTGGACAACCTAAGGCAGGCACGGTCCCTAAGCCACATGCTTGTTGTTTAAACAGAGAGGGGGAGATGTTGAGAGCCACAGCCAAAGGGGCCCCAGCAAACTTCCAGCTGCCAGCAAGCTTCAGACTGCCCCAGCAACATCTAGCTGATTGGCTCCTCTGCGGTGATGTTCATTGGGCTCTTTCTCTGCCCTTCAGACTGCCAGCTGATGATTGGCTCACAGCGGCCCCAAGCAACATCTAGCTGATTGGCTCCTCCACGGAGCTGCTCATTGGGTGACTTCTTTGGCTCTGCCCATGCAACCCAGCCAATCGGCCTCAAGAGGAGGAGGATTGTGGGAGGTTGAGAGGCTGGTGTGGGGAAGAGAGGCTTGTGGAAGCCGGTGGTGGCAGTTGGGCTCTGAGGGTTTTTCCCTGGAGCTGTTTTGTTTGGCGTTTGTAGTTCTAAAAATAAAGTTAGTTTCTTTTTGACAAGTGGCTCCTGATTTGTGCCAAGCCAGACTTCAGCAGTCTCCTTTCTGTATCAGTCCTTCCTCACCCCACTCTCATAACTCTACTCTCGGAAACGATCCTTCTGCACCTCAGTCTCAAACCTCTTTTCTCTGCAATGATCCTTCTACACACCAGCTCTGCTCTCTGTAACAGTCTTTCTGAACATCAGTGTCAAAACTCTGCTCTCTGTAACAATCCTTCTGCATCTCAGTCTCCAACCTCTGTTCTCTTTAACAGTTCTTCTGGACACCAATTTACAAACTCTGCTCTCTGTAACACTCTTTCTGCACCCCAGTCTCCATCCTCTGCTCTCTGTAAGAATCCTTCTAAACCCCAGTTTCCAATCACTCCTCTCTGTAACAGTCCTTCTGCACCTCAGTCTCCAATATCTGCTCTCTGAAATGATCCTTCAGAACCTCAGGCTCCAACCGCTGCTCTCTGTAACAGGCCTTCTGAACCCCATTCTCCAACATATTCTCTCTGGATCAGTCCTTTTGCACACCACTATCCTACCTCTGCTCTCTGTAACAATCCTTCTGCACCTGAGTCTCAGACCTCTGCTCTCTGAAACGGTTTGTCTGCACCCCAGTCTCCAAACTCCGTTCTCTGCATCAGTCCTTCTGCACCCCAGTATCCAACCTCTGCTCTCTGTAACAGTCCTTTTGTAACGCAGTCTCAAAACTCTGCTCTCTGTAACGGTCCTTCTGCACCCCAGTCTCCAACGTCAGCTTTCTATATCAGTTCTTTTGCACCCCAGTCTCGAACCTCTGCTCTCAGAAACAGTCCTTCTGCAACCCAGTCTCCAACTTCTAGTCTCTGCAACATTTCTTCTGCACCCCAGTCTCCATCTGTGCTCTCAGTAACTGTCTTTCTGCACCCCGGTCTTCAAACTCTGCTCCCTGTAACGATCATTCTGCACCACAGTCTGAAACCTCTGCTCTCTGCAATAATCATTCTGCCCCTCAGTCTCCAACCTCTGCTCTCTGCATGATCTTTCTGCACCCCAGTCTCCAACCTCTGCTATCTATAAGCGTCCATCTGCACTTCAGTATCTAACCTCTGCTCTCTGTAACAATCCTTCTGCACCTCAGTCTCCAACCTCTGCTCTCTGTAACAGGTCTTCTGCACCCGAATCTCCAAACTCTGCTCTTTGTAACAGCCCTAATGCACCCCAGTCTCCAACCTCTTCTCTTTGCAATGAATCATCTGCACCTCAGTCTCTAACCACTGCTCCCTGCAACAGTCCTTCTGCACCCCAGTCTCCAAACTCCGCTCTCTGCAACAATCCTTCTGCACCCCAGTCTCCAACCTCTGCTCTCTGTAAGATCCTTCTTCACCCTGGTCTCAAACTTTGCTCTCTATAACAGTCCTTCTGCACCTCAGTCTCCAACCTCTGCTCTCTGCTACGGTCTTTCTGCACCCCAGTATCCAAACTCTGTTCTCTGAAACAGTCCTTCTTAACCCCAGGCTCCAAACTCTGCTCTCTATAACAGTTCTTCTGTACTGCAGTCTCTAAACTATGTCTGTAACGGTCATTCTGCACCCCAGTCTCCAAACTCTACTTTCAACATCAGTTATTTTGCACCCCAGTCTCCAACCTCTGCTCTCTGCAACAGTTCTTCTGCACCCAAGTCTCCAACATCTTCTCTCTGCAACCGTCCTTCTAAACCCGTCTCTAACCTTTTCTCTCTGCAAGGATTTTTCTGCATCCCAGTTTCCAACGTATGCTCTCTGCACCAGTCCTTCTGCACCACAGTCTTCAACCTCTGCTCTCTGCTACAGTCCTTCTGCACCCCAGTCTCTAAACTCTGCTCTCTGCAACATTTCTTCTGCACCCCAGTCTCCAACCTGTGCTTTCTGTATCTGTTCTGCTTCACCCCAGTCTCCAATCTCTGCTCTCTGTAGCGATCCTTCTGCACCTCAGTCTTCAACCACCGATCTCTGCAAGGATCTTTTTCACCACAGTCTCCTACCTGTGCTCTCTGCCACAGTCCTTCTGCACCCCAGTCTCCAAGTTCTGCTCTCTGTAACAGTTCTTCTGCACCCCAGTCTCCAAATTCTGCTCTCTGTAAAAGGCCTTCTGCACCCCAGTCTCCAAACTCTGCTTTTTGTAACAGTCCTCTGCACCTCAGAATCCAATATCTGCTCTCTGCTACATTCCTTCTGCACCTCAGTCTGAAAACTCTGCTCTCTGAAACAATCCTTCTGCACCCCAGTTTCAAACCTTTGCTCTCTGTAACAGACCTCCTGAACCTCAGTCTCCAAAATGCTCTCTGTAAGATCCTTCTGAAACCCAGTCTTGAAACATTGCTATATGTAAAATTCTGCTGGACATGAATCTCCAAACTCTGCTCTCTGAAAAAATCCTTCTGCACCTTAGTCTCCAACCTATACTTTCTGTAACAGTCCTTCTGCACCTCAGTCTCCAACCTCTGCTCACTGTAATGATGCTTCAGCACCCCAGTCTTCAACTTCTGCTCTCTGTAACAGTCCTTCTGCACCCCAGGATCCAACATGTGCTCTCTGAAACGGTCCTTCCTCACCCCAGTCTCCAACATGTGCTCTCTGCAACAGTCCTTCTGCACCTCAGTGTGAAAACTCTGTTCTCTACAACGATCATTCTGCACCTCAGTTTCCAACCTCTGCTCTCTGTAACAGTCCTGCTGCACATCGGTATACAACTCTGCTCTCTGTAAGATCCTTGTGCAAACTTTTCTAAAAACTCTGCTCTCTGTAGGAGTTCTACTGCACCCCAGTTTCCAACCTCTGCTCTCTGCAACAATCCTTCCGCACCTCAGTCTCGAAACTTTACTTTCTGCAACAGTCCTTCTGCACCCCAGTCTCAGAACTCTGCTCTTTGCAACAATCCCTCTGCACCCCAGTCTAAAAATTTTGCTCTCTATAACAATCCTTTTGTACCCCAGTTTTCAACCTCTGCTCTCTGCGAAAGTCCTTCTGCACCCCAATCTCCCTGCAACAGTCTTTCTGCACCTCAGTCTGACAACTCTGCTCGCTGCAACGATCATTTTGCACACCAGTCTCCAACCTCTTTTCTCTAAAACAGTTATTCTGCACCCCAGTATCCAACCTCTACTCTCTGTAACAGTCCTTCTGTACTGCAGTCTCCAACATTTGTTCTTTGTATGGGTACTTATGCACCCCAGTATCCAACGTCTGCTTTCTGTATCCGTCATTTTCCACCACAGTCTCCAAACTCTGCCCGCTGTAACAGTCCTTCCGCAACTCAGTCTGCAAACTCTGCTCTCTGCAACAGTACTTCTACACTCCAGTATTTATCCTCTGCTCTCTCCAACAGTCCTTTTGCAACACAGACTCCAACATATGCTCTCTAAAACAGTTCTTTTCCACCCCAGTCTCCAACCTCTGCTCTCTGTAAAAGTCCTTCTATACTGCAGTCTCCAAAATCTGCTCTCTGTAAGATCCTTCTGCAACCCAGTCTGTAAACTCTGCCCTCTGTAACAGACCTTCTGCACGCCTTCTCCAACCTCTATTCTCTGTAACCCTCCTCGTGTAGTGCAGTCTCCAAAATCTGCTCTCTGTAACGGTCCTTCTGCACCCCAGTCTCCAACCTCTGCTTTCTGAATCAGTACTTCTGCACCACAGTCTCCAACCTCTGTTCTAGGTAACAGTCCTTTTTCACCTCAGCCTCCAAACTCTGCTCTCTGCCACAGACCTTCTGCACCAAAGTCTCAAACCTCTACTCCCTGCAACACTCCTTCTTCACCTCAGTCTCTAAACTCTGCTATCTGTTACAGTACTTCTGTACCGCAGTCTCAAAACTCTGCTATCTGTAATGGTCCTTCTGAACCCCAGTCTCCAACTTCAGCTTTCTTTATCAGTTCTTCTGAACCCCAGTCTCCAACTTATGCTCTCTGCAACATTTCTTCTGCACAACAGTCTCCATCTGTGCTCTCTGTAACTATCCTTCTACACCCCAGTCTCCACACACTGATCTCTGTAACAATCCTTCTGGACCTCAGTCTTCAACCCCTGCTCTCTGTTACAGGCTTTCTGTACTGCAGTCTCAAAACTCTGCTCTCTGTAATAGTCTTTCTGAACCCCAGACTCCAAGGTCAGCTTTCTCTATCAGTACTTCTGCACCCCAGTCTCCAAACTCTGCTTTCTGTAACAGTTCTTCTGCAACTCAGTCTCCAAACTCTGCTCTCTGCAACAGTCCTTCTGCACCTCAGTCTGAAAACTATGTTCTTTGCAACGATTCTTCTGCAACCCTGTCACCAAACCCTGCTTTCTGTAACAATCCTCCTGCACCCCAGTCTCCAACCTCTGCTCTGTGTAACAGGCCTTTTGCACCCCATTCTCCAACCTCTGCTCTCAGTAACAGTGCTTCTGCACCTCAGTCTACAAACTCTGCTCTCTGCAACAGTCCTTCTGCACCCAAGTCTCAAACATATGCTCTCTGCAACAGTCCTTCTTCACCAAATCTCCAACCTCTGCCTCTGTAACATTCCTACTGTAACCCAATCTCCAAACTCTGCTTGCAGCAACAGTCCTTCTGCACCCCAATCTCAGACCTGTGCTCTCCGCAACAGTCCTTCTAAACCCCAGTATCCAGCCTCTGCTCTCTGCAACAGTCCCTTTGCAACCATGTCTCCAAACTCTGCTCTCTGTAACAATCCTTCTGCACCTCAGTCTTCAAACTCTGCTCTGTGCAATGGTCCTTCTGCACCTCAGTCTCCAAAAACTACTCTCTGTAAATGTACTTCTGAATCTTTTCTCCAAACTCTGCTCTTTGTAATAGGCCTTCTTCACCCCAGTCTCCAACCTCTGTTCTCTATAACAATCCTTCTGCACTCCAGTCTCAAAATTTTGCTCTCTACAATGATCCTTCTGCACCCCAGTCCCTAAACTCTGCTCTCTGCAACAGTCCTTCTGCACCCTAGTCTCCAAAATGTGCTCTCTGCAAAAGTCCTTTAGCACCTCAGTCTGAAAACTCTGTTCTCTACTGCGATCCTTCTGCACCCCAGTCTCCAACCTCTGCTTGCTGTAACAGTCCTGCTGCACATCGGTCTACAACTATGCTCTCTGTAAGATCCTTGTGCAACCTTGTCTGAAAACTCAACTCTATAGGAGTTCTACTGCACCCCAGTCTCCAACCTCTGATCTCTGCCATGATACTTCTGCATCTCAGTCTCGAAACTCTACTCTGTAACAGTCCTTCTGCACCCCAGTCTCAAACCCCTGCTGTCTGCAACGATCTTTCTGTACACCAATTTCCAACGTCTGCTCTCTGCAACAGTCCTTCTGCACCCCAGTCTCCAACCTCTGCTCTCTGCAATGATCCCTGTGCACCCCAGTATCCAATATCTGCTCTATGCAACAGTCCTTCTGCACCCATGTCTCTAAACTCTGCTCTCTGAAACAGTCCTTCTGCACCTCAGTCTGAAAACGCTGTTCTCAGAAATGATCCTTCTGCACCCCAGTCTCCAAACTCTGCTCTCTGTAACACTTCTGTTGCACCTCAGTCTCGAAACTCCGCTCACTGTAAGATCCTTCTGCAATCCTGTCTCCAAATTCTGCTCTATGTAACAGTCCTTCTGCACCCCAGTCTCCAACCTCTGCTCTTTGCAAGAGTCCTTCTAAAACCCAGTCTCCAAATTCTGCTTTCTGCAACAGTCCTTCTGCTCCCCAGTCACCAAATTCTGTTCTTTTTAACAATCCTTTTTCACCTTAGTTACCAAACTCTGATCTCTGTAATGGTCCTTCTGCACCACAGTCTCCAAACTCTGCTCTCTGAAACAATCGCTCTGCACCCCAGTCTAAAAACTCTGCTCTCTACAACAATCCTTTTGCACCCCAGTTTCCAACCTTTGCTTTCTACAAAAGTCCTTCTGCACCCCAGTCTCAAACATCTGCTCCCTGCAACAGTCTTTCTGCACCTCTGTCTGACAACTCTGCTTTCTGCAACGATCATTTTGCACCTAAGTCTTCAAACTCTGCTTTATGTAACAGTCTTTCGGCACCTCAGTCTCCAACCTCTGCTTTCTGTAAGATTCATCTGCACACCAGTTTCCAAACTCTGTTCTCTGTAATATTCCTTCTGCTCCCCAGTCTCAAACCTCTGCTCTCTGAAACAGTCCTTCTGCTCCACAGTCTCCAACCTCTGCTCTCTGTAATAGTCCTTCTGTCCCGCAATCTCCAACCTCTTCTCTCTGTAATGGTTCTTCTGCACCCCAGTCTCCAAACTCTGATCTCTGTAACAATCCTTGTTCAAACCAGTCACCAACCTCTGCTGTCTGCAAGGATCCTTTTGCACCCCGTCTCCAAACTCTGCTCTCGGCAAAAGTCCTTCTGTACCCCAGTCTCCAACATCTGCTCTCAGCAACAGTCCTTCTAAACCTAAGTCTGAAAACTCTGCTCTCTGCAATGATCCTTGTGCACCTCAGGCTCCAAACTCTGCTTTTTGTAACAGTCTTACTGCACATCAGTCTCCAAAATCTACTCTCTGTAACAGTGCTTCTGAACCCCAGGCTCCAACCTCTGATCTTTGTAAGATCCTTCTGCACCCAAGTTTCCAAATCTGCTCTCTGTAACATTCCTTATCCTCCACAGACTCCAACCTCTGCTCTCTGTAACAGTCCTTCTGTACATCAGTCCCCAACCTCTGCTCTCTGTAATGGCTGTTCTGCACACCAGTCTTCAAACTCTCCTTTCTGTATCATTCCTTCTGCACCACAGTTTCCAACCTATGCTCCCTGCAACATTCCTTCTGCACATCAGTCTCCATCCTCTGCTCTCTGCGACAGTTCTTCTGCACCCCAGTCTCCAACCTCTGCTCTCTACAACAGTTCATCTGCACCCCAGTATCCAAGGTCTGCACTCTGAAACAGTCCTTCTCCACAGCAGTCTCCAACCTCTGCTCTCTGTAACAGTCCTCCTGGAGTGCAGTCTCCAAAATCTGGACTCTGTAAGGGTTCTTCTGCTCCCCAGTCTTCAACCTCTGCTTTCTGTATCAGTCCTTCAGCACCAAAGTCTCAAACCTCTGTATCTGCAAAAATCTTTCTACACCGCAGTCTCCAAACTCTGGTATCCGCAACACTCCTTCTGCACCCCAGGCTCCAACCTCTGCTCTTTGTAACAATCCTTCTGCACCTGAGTCTCAAAACTCTGCTCTCTACAATGGTGTTTCTGCACCTCAGATTCTAACCTCTACTCTCTGTAAAAGTCCTTCTTCAGCTCAGTCTCCAACATCTGCTCTCTCTAAGATCCTTCTGCACCCAGTCTGTAAACTCTGAACTCTGTAACAGTTCTCTGCACCCCTTCTCCAAACTCTGTTCTCTGTAACATTCCTTTTGGACTCTGGTCTCAAACATCTGCTCGCTACAACGATCCTTCTGCACCCCAGTCTCCATCCTCTGCTCTCTACAACAGTGCTTCTGCACCCCAGTCTTTAATATCTGCTCTCTGCAACAGTCTGTCTGCACCTCAGTCTGAAAACTCTGTTCTCTGCAACGATCCTTCTGCACCCCAGTCTCCAACCTCTGTTCTCTGTAACAGTCCTGCTGTAGCACAGTCTCGAAGCTCTGCTCTCTGTAAGATCTTTCTGCAACCCTGTCTCCAAACTCTGCTGTCTGTAACAGTCCTTCTGCACCTCAGTCTCCAACCTCTGTTCTCTGTAACAGGCATTTTGCACCCCATTCTCCAACCTCTGCTCTCTGCAACAGTACTTCTGCACTCGAGTCTCCAAACTCTGCTTTCCTTATCAGTCCATCTGCACCCCAATCTCCAACCTCTGTTCTCTGTAACAGTACTTCTGCATCTCAGTCTACAAACTCTGCTCTCTGCAACAGTCCTTCTGAAACCCAGTCTCCAAAATCTGCTCTCCGCAACAGTCCTTCTGCACCAAAGTCTCCAACCTCTGCCTCTGTAACAATCCTACTGCAACACAGTCTTCAACCTATACTCTCTGCAACAGTCCTTCTTCAACCAAATGTCAAACCTGTTCTCTCCGCAACAGCCCTGCTACACCCCATGTCCAGCCTCTGCTCTCTGCAGCAGTCCCTCTGAGACCAAGTCTCCAACGTTTGCTCTCTGTAACAATCCTTCTGCACCTCAGTCTCCAAACTCTGCTCTCTGTGACAGTCTTTCTGCACCTAAGTCTCCACCCTTTCTCTCTGCAACAGTCCTTCTGCACTCCAGTCTCCAACCTCTTCTCTCTGCAACAGTCCTTCTGCACCCCAGTCCCCAACATGTGCTCTCTGCAAAAGTCTTTCTGCACCTCATTCTGAAAACTCTGTTCTCTGCAATGATCCTTCTGCACCCTAGTCACCAAACTCTACTCTCTGTAACAGTCTTGTTGCACCTTGGTCTACAACCTCTGCTGTCTGTAAGGTCCTTGTGCCACCTTGTCTAAAAACTCTCCTCTATGTAACAGTTCTTCTGCACCCTCGTCTCTGACCTCTACTCTCTGTAACATGCCTTTTGCATGCCAATCTCCAACCTCTACTCTCTGTAACAGTCTTTTTGCACCTCAGTCTCCAACATCTGCTCTATGCAAAGGACCTTCTGCACCCCTGTCTCCAACCTCTGCTCTATGTAATATCCTTCTGCACCACAGTTTCAAAACTCTGCTCCCAGTAACATTCCATCTCTACCCCAGTCTCCAACCTCTGCTTTCTGCAATGGTACTGCTGCACATGAGTCTCCAACCTCTTCTCTAAAACAGTCCTTCTGCACCTCAGTCTCCAACCTCTGCTCTCAGCAACAGTACTTCTGCACCCTTGTCTCCAACTTCTGCTCTCTGCAAGATCCTTCTGTATCCTAGTCTCCAAACTCTGCTCTCTGTAACAATCCTTCTGAACCTCAGTCTCCAACATGTGCTCTCTGCAAAAGTCCTTCTACACAGGATTCTCTAACCTCTGTTCTCTACAACAGTCCTTCTGAACCACAGTTTCCAACATCTGCTCTCTGCAACATTCCCTCTGCACCTCAGTCTTCAAACTCTGCTCTCTGTGACAGTTCTTCTGCACCCCAGTCTCCAACCTCTTCTCTCTGCAACAGTTGTTCTGCACCCCAGTCTCCAATATCTGCTCTCTGAAATAGTCCTTCTCAACCCCAGTCTCCAACCTCTGCTCTCTGTAACAGGCCTCCTGTAGTGCGGTCTTTAAAGTCTGCTCTCTGTAATTTTCCTTCTTCACCACAGTCTCCAACTTCTTCTTTCTCTATCAGTATTCTGCACCCTAGTATCCAACCAGTTATCTCTGTAACTGTCCTTCTGCATCTCAGCCTCCAAAATCTGCTCTCTGCAACATTTCTTCTGCACCCAAGTATCCAAACTCTGTTCCCTCCAACAGTCCTTCTCCACCACAGTCTCCAACCTCTGCTATCTACAACAGTCCTTCTGCACCCCAGTCTCCAAATTCTGCTCTCTGCAGCAGTCCTTCTGCACCCCAGTCTCCAACATCTGCTCTCTGCAGCAGTCTTTCTGAATCCCAGTCTTCAAACTCTGCTCTTTGCAACGATCTTTCTGGACCAGTGTCTCCAACGTCTTCTCTCTGCAACAGTCCTTCTGCACCACAGTCTCCAACTTCTGCTCTATTTAAGATCCTTCTGCACTCCAGTTTCCAAACTCTGATCTCTGTAACATTCCTTCTCCACCCCAGTCTCCAACCTCTGTTCTCTGCAACAGTTTTCTGCTCCCCAGACTCAGAGATATGCTCTCTGTAACAGTCCTTCTGAACCGCAGTCTTCAAATTCTGCTCTTTGTAACAGTACTTCTTCACTCCAGTCTCCAACCTATGCTTTCTGTAACAGTCTGTCTGATCACCAGTCTCCAACCTCTGTTCCCTGTATCTATAATTCTGCACCTCAGTATCCAACATGTGCTCTACGTAAGAGTTCTTCTGCACCCCAGTCTCCAACGTCTGCTATTGGTAACAGTCCTATACTGCAGTCTGCAAATTCTGCTCTCTGTAACGGTCCTTCTGAACCCCAAATTCAAAACTCTGCTTCCTGTGACAATCCTTCTGCACCTGAGTCTCCAAACACTCCTCTCTGTAACAGTTCTTCTACACCTCAGTCTCTAACCTCTGCTCTCTGTAACAGACCTTCTGCACCTTAGTCTGAAACCTCTGCTCTCTGCACAATACTTCTGCACCCCAGTCTCAAACCACTGCTCTCTGTAACAGTCTACCTTCAACTTAGTCTCCAACCTCAGCTCTCTGTAAGATTCTTCAGCAACCCAGTCTTCAAACTCTGCTCTCTATAACAGTCCTTCTGCATCCATCTTCCAAACTCTTTTCTCTTTAACAGTCCTTCAGCACACCAGTCTCCAACCTCTGCTCTCTGCAACAGTCCTTCTGCACCCCAGTCTCCAACCTCTGCTCTCCGCAACAGTCCTTCTGCACCCCAGTCTCCAACCTCTACTCTATGTAACAGGACTTCTGTAACTCAGTCTCCAATCTCTGCTCTCTGCAACAGTCCTTCTGCACCACAGTCTCCAAACTCTGGTCTCTGTAAGATCCTTCTGCATCCAGCTTCCAAACTCTGTTCTCTGTAACATTCCTTTTCCTCCCCAGTCTTTATCCTCTGCTTTGTGCAAGTGTCCTGTGGCACCCCAGTCTCCAACCTCTGTCCTCTGCAACAGTCCTTCTGCTCCCCAGTCTCCAACATCTGCTCTCTGTAACAGTCCTTCTGTACCACATTCTTCAAACTTCGCTCTCCGTAAGAGGCCTTCTGCACCCCAGTCTCCAAATGCTGCTTTCTGTAACAGTCTGTCTGAACCCCAGTCTCCAACCTCTGTTCTCTGTATCTATCCTTCTGCACCTCAGTCTCCATCCTCTGTTCTATGTAAGAGTCCTTCTGCACCCCAGTCTTCAACCTCTGCTCTCGGTAACAATCCTATACCGCAGTCTTCAACCTCTGCTCTCTGTAACGGTCCTTCTGCACCCCAATTTTCAAACTCTGCTTCCTGTAACAGTCCTTCTGCACCTTAGTCTCCAAACTCTCCTCTTTGTAACAGGCCTTCTACACCTCAGTCTTCAACCTCTGCTCTCTGTAAAAGTCCTTCTGCACCTCAGTCTGAAACCTCTGCTCTGCACGATCCTTCTGCACCCCAGTCTAAAACCACTGCTCTCTGTAACAGTCCTTCTTAACCCAAGTTTCCAATATCTGCTCTCTGCAACAGTCCTTCTGCACCACAGTCTCCAACCTCTGCTCTCTGTAATATCCTTCTGCACTCCAGTTTCCAGACTCTGCTCTTTGTAACATTATTTCTTCACCCCAGTCTCCAACCTCTGTCCTATGAAACAGTACTTCTGTTCCCCAGACTCCAAGATCTGCTCTCTGTAACAGACTTCTGTACCGCAGTCGTTAACCTGTGCTCTTTGTAAGGGTCCATCTACACCCCAGTCTCCAACCTCTGCTTTCTGTATCAGTCTGTCTGAATCCCAGTCTCTAACCTCTGTTCTCTGTATCTAACCGTGTGCACCTCAGTCTCCAACCTGTGCTCTATGTAAGAATCCTTCTGCACCCCAGTCTCCAACCTCTGCTCTCGGTAACAGTCCTATACTACAGTCTCCAACCTCTGCTCTCTGTAACAGTCTTTCTGCACCCCAATTTCCAAACTTTGCTTCTTGTAACATTCCTTCTGCACCTGATTCTGCAAACTAATATATGTGTAACAGTCCTTCTACACCTCAGTTTCCAATGTCTGCACTTGTAACCGACCTTCTTGACCTCAGTCTGAAAACTCTACTCTCGGCACGATCCTTCTGCACCCCAGTCTCAAACCACTGCTCTCTGTAACAGTCCACCTTCACCTCAGTCTCCAACCTCTACTCTCTGTAAGATCCTTCAGAAACCCAGTCTCCAAATTCTGCTCTCTATAACAGTCCTTCTGCACACCAGTCTCCAAACTCTCCTCTCTGCAACAGTCCTTCTGCACCCCAGTCTCGAACACCTGCTCTCTGCAACAGTTCTTCTGAACCTCAGTCTGAAAACTCTGCTCCCTTAAACCACCCTTCTGCACCTCATTCTCCAATTCTGCTCTCTGTAAGATCCTTCTACAACCCAGTCTTTAAATTATGCACTCTGTAACAGTCCTTCTGCACCTCACTCTCCAAACTCTGCTCTCTGTAACAGTCCTTCTGCACCTCACTCTTCAAACTCTGCTCTCTGCAACAGTCCTTCTACACACCAGTCTTATACCTCTGCTCTCTGCAACAGTCCTTCTGAACCCCAGTCTCAAACATCTGCTCTCTGCAACAGTCCTTCTCCACCCCAGTATCCATCATATGCTCTCTGTAACAGTCCTTCTGTACTGCAGTTTCCAAATTCTTCTCTCTGTTACGGTCCTTCTGCACACCACTCTCCAACCTCTGCTTTCTCTATCAGTCTTTTTGCCCTCAGGTCTCCAACCTCTGCTCTTTGTAATAGTCCTTCTGCACCTCAGTCTCCAACATCTACTCTCTGAAACAGTCCTTCGACACCCCAGTCTCCAACCTCTGCTTTCTGTTATAGTTCTTCTGTACTACACTCTCCGAATTCTTCTCTCTGTAATGGTCCTTCTGGACCCCAGTCTCCAAACTCTGCTTTCTGTATCAGTCCTTCTGCACCCTGGTCTCTAAACTCTACTTTCTGTAACAGTCCTTCTGCAACTCAGACTACAATTTCTGCTCTCAGCAACAGTCCTTCTGCACCCTAATCTCCAAACTCTGCTCTCTGCAACAGCCCTTCTGCACATCAGTGTCCAAACTCTGCTCTCTGTAAGATCCTTCTTAAACCAAGTATCCAACCTCTGCTTTCTGCAATTGTCCTTCTGCACCCAAGCCTCTAACCTCTGTTCTCTACAACAATTATTCTGCACCCCAGTCTCCAAACTCTGCTCATTGTAACAGTCCTTCTGTACCACAGTCTCCAACCTCTGTTCTCTGTAAAGGTCCTTCTGCACCCTAGTCTCCAACCACTGCTTTCTGTATCAGTCCATTTGCACCACATTCTCCAAACTCGGCTCTGTAACAGTCCTTCTGCACCTCAGTCTGCAACCTCTGCTCTTTACAATAGTCCTTCTGCACCCAAGTCTGTAACCTCTGCTCTCTGCAACAGTCCTTCTGTACCACAGTCACCAACCTCTGCTTTCTATATCAGTCCTTCTGCACCCCAGTCTCCAACCTCTGCTCTCTGTAACAGTCCTTCTGCACCTCAGTCTCCAACCTCTACTTTCCTCAGCAGTCGTTCTTCACTCTAGTCTCCAACCACTGCTCTCAGTTACAGTCCTTCTGCAACTCAGTCTGAAAACTCTTCTCTCTGGAACAATCCTTCTGCATCTCAGTCTCAAAACTCTTCTCTGTGTAACAGTCCTTATGTACCTCAGTCTCCAAACTTTTGTCTCTGTAAGATCCTTTTACAACACAATCTTTAAACTCTGCTCTCTGTAACTATCCTTCTGCACCCCAGTCTCCAAGAACTGCTCTCTGTAACAGGCCTTCTGGACCCCAGTCTCAAACCTATGCTGTATGTAAGATCCTTCTGCACACCTGTCTATAACAGGCCTTTTGACCTTAGTCTCCAAACTCTTCTCTCTTCAACTATCCTTCTGCATCCCAGTCTCTAAACTCTGCTCTCTGCACCAGTCCTCCTGCACCCCAGTCTCAAACCTATGCTTTCTGTAAGATCCTTCTGCACACCTGTCTTCAACCTCTGCTCTCTGTAAAATTACTTCTGTAAAGCAGTCTCGAAACTCTGCTCTCTGTAAGGGTCATTCTGCATTTCAATCTCCATTCTTTGCTCTCTGCAACACTTCTTCTGCAACCCAATCTCCAAAATTTTCTCTGTGCAATAGATTTTCTGCACATGAGTCTCCAACCTGTGCTCTCTGTAAAAGTCCTACTGCACCCCAGTCTTCAAACTGTGCTTTCTGTAAAAGTCCTTCTGCACCATAGTCTCCAACCTCTGCTCTCTATAACGATTCTTCTGCACCCCAGTCTCCAAAATCTGCTCTCTGCAACAATCCTTCTGTACCCCAGTCTCCAAAGTCTACTCTCTGTAACAGTCCTTCTGCACCCCAGTCTCCAACCTCTGGTCTCTGCAACAGTCCTTCAGCACCCAAGTCTCCAACATCTGCTCTCTGCAACAGTTCTTCTACACCCCAGTCTACAATTTCTGCTCTCTGCAACAGTCCTTCTACCCCCCAGTCTCGATACTCTGCTCGGCACAACGATACTTCTGCACCCCAGTCTCCAACCTCTGTTCTCTTCAACAGTTCTTCTGCACCCCAGTCTCCAACCTCGGCTCTCTGTAATTGTCCTTATGCACCCCAGTATCCAACCTCTGCTTTTTGTAACAGTCGTTTTACACCACAGTCTCGAAAATCTGCCCGCTGTAACAGTCCTTCTGCAACTCAGTCTGCAAACTCTACTCTCTGCAACAGTCCTTCTGCACCTCAGTTTCCAATCTTTGCTCTCTGTAAGGGTCCTTTGGCACCCGAGTCTCCAACCTCTGCTTTCGGTATCAGTCCTTTTGCATCCCAGTCTCCAACCTCTGCTCTCTGTAACAATTCTTCTGCACCTCGGTCTCCAATGTCTGCTCTCTGCAACGGTCCTTCTGCACGTCAGTCTCCAACCTCTTCTATCTGTAACAGTGCTTCTACACCTCAGTCTCCAACTTTTGCTCTCCTTAATATCTTTCTGCAACCCAGTATTCAAACTCTGCTCTCTGTACCAATCTTTCTGCACCCTAGTCTCCAAACTCTGCTGTCTGTAACAGGCCTTCTGCACCCCAGTCTCCGAACTCTGCTTTCTGTATCAGTCCTTCTGAACCCCAGTCTCCAAACTCTGGTCTCTGTAACGATCCTTCTGCATCCCAGTCTTCAACCTCTGTTCTCTACAACACTTCTTCTGCACCACAGTCTCCAAACTCTGCTCTGTAACAGTCTTTCTCCACCACAGTCTGCAACCTCTGCAATCTGCAATTGTCCTACTGCACCCAGTCTCCAACCTCTGCTCTCTGCAACAGTCCTACTGCACCCCAGTCTCCAACATCTGCTCTCTACAACACTCCTTCTCCAACCCAGTTTCGAACCTATGCTCTCTGTAACAGTACTTTTGTACTGCAGTTTCCAAACTCTTCTCTCTGTACCGGTCCTTCTGCACCCCACTCTCCAACCTCTGCTTTCTCTATCAGTCCTTCAGCACTCAATCTCCAACCTGTGCTCTGTAACTGTCCTTCTGCATTTCAGTCTCAAACGTCTGCTAGCTGCAACAGTCTTTCGGAACCCCAAACTTCAACCTCTGCTCTCTGCAACAGTCCTACATCCAAGTCTCCAACCTCTGCACTCTGCAACAGTCCTTCGACACCTCAGTTTCTGACCTCTTCTCTTTGCAAAGGTCTTTCTGCCCCTCAGTCTTCAACATCTACTCTCTGTAACAGTCCTTCTGCACCTCAGTCGCCAACGTCTGCTCTCCGTAAGATCCTTCTAAAAACCAGTCTCCAAACTCTGCTTTCTATAACAGTCCTTCTGCACTACAGTCTCGAAATTCTGCAATCTGTAAAACTCCTTCGGCACCGCTGTCTGCACCCTATGTTCTCTGAAACGATCCTTCTACACCCAAGTCTCCAACCTATGCTCTCTGCAACAGTTTTTCTGCACCCCAGTCCCCGACATCTGCTCTCTGCAACAATTTTTCTAAACCTCATTCTAAAAACTCTGCTCTCTGAAAGGATCCTTCTGGACCCAAGTTTCCAACCTCTGCTCTCTCTGAGAGTCCTTCAGCATCTCAGTCACCAACCTCTGCTCTCTGTAAGATCCTTATGCCACTCAGTCTTCAAACTCTGCTGTGTGTTACATGTCATCTGCTCCCCAGTCTCTAAGCTCTGTTCTTTGTAACAGGCTTTCTGCACCTCGGTATCCAACCTCTTCTCTCTGCAACAATCCTTCTGCACCCCATTCTCCAAACTCTGCTCTCTGCATCAGTTATTGCACCCCAGTCTCCAACCTCTGCTGTCTTTAAATTCTTCTGCACACCTGTCTCAAACCTCTGCTCTCTTTAACAGTTCTGTACAGCAGTCTCAAACCTCTATTCTCTGTAACACTCTTTCTGCACCCCAGTCTCCAAACACTGCACTCTGCACAGTCCTTCTGTACCCAGTCTCCAACCTCTCCTCTCTGCAACAGTCCTTCTGCACCCGAGTCTCCAAACTCTGCTCTCTGTAAGATCCTTCTGCAACCTTGTCTCCGAACTCTGCTCTCTCTAACAGTCCTTCTGTACCCCAGTCTCCAAACTCTGCTATCTGTAAAGGTCCTTCTGCACCCCAGTCTCCAAACACTGATCTCTGTAACAGTTTTGCTACACCTCAGTCTTCAACAACTGCTCTCTGCAACAGTCCTTCTTCACCCCAGTCTCCAAACTCTGTACTCTAGAACAGTCCTTCTATACACCAGTCTCCATAATCTACTCTCTGCAATGATCCTTCTGCACACCAGTGTCCAAAGTCTGCTCTCTGCAACAATCATTCTGCAACGCAGTCTCAAAAATGTCCTCTCTATAAGATCGTTCTGGTCCCCAGTCACCAAACTCAGCTCTCCGTATTAGTCCTTCAGCACCCCAGTCTCCAAACACTGCTCTCTGTAACAGTTTTTCTGCACCTCAGTCTTCAACAACTGCTCTCTGCAACAGTCCTCCTGCACCCCAGTCTCCAACGTCTGCTCTCTAGAACAGTCCTTCAATACCACAGTCTCCAAAATATACTCTCTGCAACGATCCTTCTGCACCCCAGTCTCCAACGTCTTCTTTCTGCAACAATCGTTCTGCACTCAAGTCTCCAAACATTCCTCTCTTTAAGATTCTTCTGCACCCCAGTTTCCACACTCTTCTCTCTTTAACATTCCTCCTGCACTGCAGTCTCCAACGTCTGCCCTCTGCAATGGTCTCTAGGCACCCCAGTCTCCAACCTTGTTCTCTACAACAGTTCTTCTGTACCGGAGTCTCTAACCTCTGCTCTCTGCAATGGTCCTTCTGCACCCCTGTCTCCAAAATCTGCTTTCTGTATCAGTCCTTCTGGACCACAGTCTCCAACCTCTGCTCTCTGCAACAGTCCTTCTGCACGCCAGTATCCAACATCTGCTCTGCAACAGTCCTTCTGCACCACAGTATCCAACTTCTGCTCTGTGTTACAGTCCTTCTGTACTGCAGTCTCCAAACTCTGCTCTCTGTAACCGTCTTTCCGCACCCCAGTTTAAAAACTCTGCTCTCTGTAACATTCCTTCTCCAACCCAGTCTCCAACCTCTGCTTACTGCAACAGTCATTCTGCATCCCAGTCTCCAAACTATGCTCCCTGTAGCAGCCATTCTGCAACTCAGTCTCCAACCTCTGCTCTCTGCAACAGTCCTTCTACACCCCAGTTGCCAAACTCTGCTCTCTGGAAGGATTATTCTTCACCCCAGTCCCCAACGTCTGCTCTCTGCAACAGTCCTTCTGCACCCGAGTCTCCAAACTCTGCTCTCTGTAAGATCCTTCTGCAACCTTGTCTCCGAACTCTGCTCTCTCTAACAGTCCTTCTGTACCCCAGTCTCCAAACTCTGCTATCTGTAAAGGTCCTTCTGCACCCCAGTCTCCAAACACTACTTTCTGTATCAGTCCTTCTGCACCACAGTCTCAAACGTCTGCTCTTTGCTACACTCCTACTGAACCACAGTCTTCATCATCTAATCTCTGCAACAGTCCTTCTGCACCCCAGTTTCCAACCACTGCTCTCTGTAACAGTCTTTCTGTACTGCAGACTCCAACCTCTTCTCTTTGTAATGGTCCTCCTGGACCCCAGTCTCCAAACTCTGCTTTCTGTATCATTTCTTCTGCACCCCTGTTTCAATCCTCTGCTCTCTGTAACAGTCCTTCTGCACCTCAGTCTACAACTTCTGCTCTCTGCAATAGTCCTTCTGCACCCAAATCTCCAACTTCTGCTCTATGCAACAGTCCTTCTGCACATCAGTATCCAAACTCTGATCTCTGTAACAATCCTTCTGCACCCCAGTCCCCAAATTCTGCTCTCTGCAAAGGTCCTTCTTCATTTCACTCTCCAAACTCTGCTCGCTGTAATATGCTTCTTTACCCCAGTGTCCAAACTCTACTCTCAGTAACAGTTCTTCTGCTCCCCAGTTTGCAATCTCTGCTCTTTGTAAAAGTCTTTTTGCACCCCAGTCTTTATTCTCAGCTCTCTTTAACGGTCCTTCGGCACCCCAGTCTCCTACGTCTGCTCTCTACAACAGTCCTTCTTCACTTCAGTCTCAAACCTCTGCTCTCTGTGAGTTCCTTTTGCACCCCAGTCTCCAACCTCTGCTATTTTCAATGATCCTTGTGCACCTCAGTCGCCAACCTCTGTTCTCTGCAACAGTCTTTCTGCACCCCAGTCTCCAAATTCTGCTCTCTGTAACAGTCCTTCTGCACCTTAGTCTCCAAACTCTGCTCTCTGAAACAATCTTTCTTCACCCCAGGCTCCTACGTCTGCTCTCTACAACAGTCCTTCTGCACCCCAGTCTCCAACCTCTGCTCTCTGTAACAGTTCTTCTGCACCGCAGTCCCAAACCTCTGCACTCTGTAATGGTCCTTCTGAACCCCAGTATCTAAACTCTGCTTTCTGTATCAGTCCTTCTGCACCTCAGTCTCCAACCTCTGCTCTCTGTAACAGTCCTTCTGCACCTCAGTCTTCAACCTCTTTTCTCTGCAATTGTCCATCTGCACCTCAGTGTCCAACCTCTACTCTCTGTAACAGTCCTTATGCATCTCAGTATCCAACCTCTACTCTCTGGAAGATACTTTTGCAAACCAATCTCCAAAATCTGCTCTCTGTAACAGTACTTCTGCACCCCTTCTCCAAACTCTGCTCTCTGTAACAGGCTTTCTGCACCCCAGTCTCCAACATCTCCTCTCTGGAACAGTTCTTCTGCACAAAAATCTCCAACCTCTGCTCTCTGCAACAGTCCTTCGTCACACCAGTCTCCAACATCTGCTCTCTGCATTAGTCCTTCTGCGCCTCAACTGAAAATTCTGCTCTCTTCCACCATCCATCTGCACCCCAGACTTCAACCTCTGTTCTCTGCAACAGTCCTTCTGCATTCCAGTCTCCAAACTCTTCTCTCTGTAACAGTCCTTCTGCACCTAAGTCTCCAAATTCTGCTCTCTGCAACAGTCCTTCTGAAACCCAGTCTCCAACCTCTTCTGTCTGCAAAAATAATTCTGCACCCCAGTATCCAACATCTGCTTTCTGTATCAGTCCTGCACCCCAGTCTCCAAAATCTGCTCTCTGTAACAGTCCTTCTGCACCTCAGTATCTAACCTCTGCTCTCTGTAACAGTCCTTCTGCACACGAGTCTCCAATCTCTGCTCTCTGCAATGATCCTTCTTCACCCCAGTCTCCAACCTCTGCTCTCTGCAACACTCCTTCTTCACAACCCGTCTCAAAATTCTGCTCCCTGTAAGATACTTCTGCACACCTGTATCCAACCTGTGATCTCTGTAATGGTCTTTCTTCATCCCCGTCTCCAAACTCTACTCTCTGTTTCAGTCCTTTTTCACCACAGGCTTCAACCTCTGCTCTCTGTAACAGTCTTTCTGTGACCCATCTCCAACCTCTGCTCTCTGCAACAGTCTTTCTGCACGCCAGTTTAAAACTCTGCACTCTGCAATATTCCTTCTGTACCACAGTCTCCAACCTCTGCTCTCTGTATCAGTCCTTCTGCACCCAAGTCTTCAAACTCTACTCTCTGTAACAGTTCTTCTGCACCTCAGTCTCCAAATTATGCTCTCTGTAACAATCCGTCTGCACATCAGTCTCCAAACTCTTCTCTCAGCAACGGTCCTTATGCACCCCAGTCTCCAACTGCTGTTCTCTGCAACAGTCTTTCTGCACCACAGTCTACAAAATCTGCTCTCTTTAACAGTCCTTCTGTACTGCAATCTCCAACCTCTGCTCTCTGTAAAAGGCTTTCTGCAGCCAAGTCTCCAAACTCTGCTCTCTTTAACAGTCCTTCTGCACCCCAGTCTCCAACCTATGCTATCTGCAACAGTCTTTCTGCACCTCAGTTTCCATAGGTCGCTCGCTGTATGATGCTTCTGCACCCCATTCTCCAAACTCTGCACTCTGTATCAGTCCTTCTGCACCCCAGCCTCCAATCTCTGCTCTCTGCAACAGTGCTTCTTCAATTCAGTCTCCAAACTCTGCTCTATGTATGATGCTTCTGCACCCCAGACTACAACTTCTGCTCTCAGAAACAGTCCATCTACACCTTAGTCTCCATAATGTGCTATACAACAGTCCTTCTGCACCCCAGTCTCCAACATATGCTCTGTGTAAGATAATTCTGCACACGTGTCTCCAACCTCTGCTTTATGCAACAGTCCTTCTGCACCCCAGTCTCCAAAGTCTGCTCTCTGCAACAGTCCTTCTAAAACGCAGTCTAGAAACTCTGCTCTCTGCAACAGTCCTTCTACAACCCAGTCTCCATACTCTGCTCACTCCAATAATCCTTCTGAACCCCAGTCTCGAACCCATGCTCTCTGTAACAGTATTTCTGTACCGTAGTCTCCAAACTCTTTTCTCCGTAAGTGTTCTTATGTACTCCAGTATCCAAACTCTGCTTTCTGTATCAGTCGTTTTGAACCACAGTCTCCAAACTATACCCTCTGTATCAGTCCTTCTGCAACTCAGTCTGCAACCTCTGCATTCTGAAACAGTCCTCTTGAACCTCAGTCTCCATCCTCTGCTCTCTGCAACAGTCCTTTTGCAAACCAGTCTCCAACATCTGCTCTCTAAACAGTTCTTCTCCACGCCAGTCTCCAACCTCTGCTTTTTTTAACAGTCCTTCTGTACTTCAGTGTCCAACCACTTTTCTCTGTAAGGGTCCTTCTTCACACGAGTCTCCAAGCTCTGCTTTCTGAATCAGTCCTTCTGCACCCGAGTCTCCAACCTTTGTTCTGTGTAACTGTCCTTCTGCACCTTAGTATCAACCTCTGCTCTCTGCTACAGTCCTTCATCACCCCAATCTCCAACCTCTACTCTCTGCAACAGTCCTTCAACACCCAAGTCTAAAAACTCTGCTCTCTGAAACAGTCCTTCTGCACCCTAGTCTCCAAACACTTCTCTCTGTAACAGTTCTTCTGCACCTCACTCTCCTATCTCTACTCTCTGTAACAGTGTTTCTGCACCCCAGTCTCCAACCTCTGATCTCTGTAACAGTCCTTCTGCACACGAGTCTCCAATCTCTGCTCTCTGTAAAAGTCCTTATGCACCACAGTCTTTAACCTCTGCTCTCTGCAACAGTCCTTCTATACCATAGTCTCAAAACTCTGCTCCCTGTAAGATCCTTCTGCACACCTGTATCCAACCTCTGATCTCTGTAACGGTCATTCTTCATTCCCGTCTCCAAACCCTGCTTTCTGTATCAGTCCTTCTGCACCACAGGCTTCAACCTATGCTCTCTGTAACACTCCTTCTGCACCCCGTCTCCAAACTCTGTTCTCTGCAACAGTCCTTCTGCACGCCGGTTTAAAACTCTGCACTCTGCAACATTCCTTCTGTACCCCAGACTCCAAACTCTGCTCTCTGTATCAGTCCTTCTGCACCCAAGTCTCCAAACTCTACTCTGTTTAACAGTCCTTCTGCAACTAAGTCTCCAACCTATGCTCTCTGTAACAATCTTTCTGCACATCATTCTCCAACCTCTTCTCTCAGCAATGGTCCTTATGCACCCCAGTCTCCAAATGATGTTCACTGCAACAGTCCTTCTGCACTACAGTCTGCAACATCTGCTCTCTTTAACAGTCCTTCTGCACCCCAGTCTCCAAACTCTGCTCTCTGCAACAGTCTTTCTGCACCAAGTTTCCATAGGTCGCTCGCTGTATGATGCTTCTGCACCCCAGTCTCTCAACTCTGCCCTCTGTATCAGTCTTTCTGCACCCCAGTCTCAAATCTCTGCTATCTGCAACAGTGCTTCAGAACCTCAGTCTCCAAACTCTGCTCTTTGTTTGTTGCTTCTGCACCCCAGTCTACAACCTCTGCTCTCAGAAACAGTCCATCTACACGTTAGTCTCCATAATCTGCTATGAAACAGTCCTGCTGCACTGAAGTCTCCAATCTATGTTCTCTGTAAGATAATTCTGCACACCTGTCTCCAACCTCTGCTTTATGCAACAGTCCTTCTGCACCCCAGTCTCCAACCTCTGCTCTCTGCAACAGTCCTTCTACAGCCCAGTCTCCAACCTCTGCTCTATGCAACAGTCCTTCTACACCCCAGTCTCCATACTCTGCTCACCCCAATGATTCTTCTGCACCCCAGTCTCAAACCCATGCTCTCTGTAACAGTCCTTCTGTACCGCAGCCTCCAAATTTTTTTCTCCGTAAGTGTCCTTATGTACTCCAGTATCCAAACTCTGCTTTCTATATCAGTCGTTTTGAACCACAGTCTCCAAACTATGTCCTCTGTTTCAGTCCTTCTGCAATTCAGTCTGCAACCTCTGATTTCTGAAACAGTTTTCTTGAATCCCAGTCTCCATCCTCTGCTCTCTGCAACAGTCTTTTTGCACACCAGTCTCCAACATCTGCTCTCTGCAACAGTTCTTCTCCACGCCAGTCTCCAACCTCTGCTCTTTTTAACAGTCCTTCTGTACTGCAGTCTCCAACCACTGCTTTCTGTAAGGGTCCTTCTGCACACGAGTCTCCAAGCTCTGCTTTCTGTCTTAGTCCTTCTGCACCCGAGTCTCCAAACTTTGTTCTGTATAACTGTCCTTCTGCACCTTAGTCTGCAACCTCTGCTCTCTGCTACAGTCCTTCTTCACCCCAATCTCCAAGTTCTACTCTCTGCAACAGTCCTTCTACACCCCAATCTAAAATCTCTGCTCTCTGCAACATTCCTTCTGCACCCCAGTCTCCAACATCTGCTCTCTTTATCAATCATTCTGCACCTCAGTCTCCAAGCTCTGCTCTCTGCAATGGTCCTTTTGCACCTAGGTCTCCAAATTCTACTCTCTGCAACGGTGCTTCTGCACCTCAGTCTCCAACCTCTGATCTCTGTAAGATCCTTCTGCAACCCAGTCTCCAAACTCTGCTCTCTGTAACAGCCCTTCTGCACCCCAGTCTCCAACCTCTGCTGTCTTTATCACTCCTTCTGCACCCCAGTCTCCAACCTCTGCTCTCTGCAACGATCCTTCTGCACCCTGTCTCCAACCTGTGCTCACTGCAACAGTCCTTGTTCACCCAGTCTCCAACATCTGCTCTCTGCAACAGTTCTTCTGTACCTCAGTGTGAAAACTCTGCTCTCTGCAACAATTTTTCTGAACCCCAGTCTCCAAACTCTGCTCGCTGTAACAGTCTTTCTGTACATCAGTCTACAACCTCTTCTTTCTGTGAGACCATTCTGAAACCCAGTCTGCAAACTCTGCTCACTGAAACAGTCTTTCTGCACCCCAGTCTCCAAACTCTGCTCTCTTTAACAATAATTCTGCACCTCAGTCTCCAACCTCTGCTCTCTGCAAAGGTGCTTCTGCACCCGAGTCTCCAACCTTTGTTCTCTGCAACAGTTCTTCTGCACCCCATTCTCCAACCTCTGCACTCTGTAGCAGTCCTTCTGTACCGAGTATCCAAACTGTGCTCTCTTTATCCGTCCTTCTGCACCCCAGTCTCCAACATCTGCTTTCTCAATACATTCTTTTGAACCCACTCTCCAACCTCTGCTCACTTTAAAAGTCTTTCCGCACCTCAGTCTCTAACCTCTACTTTCTGTAACAGTCCTCCTGCACCACAGTCTCTAACCTCTGCTCTCTGCAACATTCATTTTGCACCCCAATCTCCTACCAGTGCTCTCTGTAAAAGTCCTTCTGCACATCAGTCTCAAACCTCTTCTCTCAGCAACGGTCCTTATGCACCCCAGTCTCCAACTTCTGTTCTCTGCAACTGTCCTTCTGCACCTCAGTCTCCAATCTCTGCTCTCTGTCAGAGGCCTTCTGCACTTTAGTCACCAACCTCTTCTCTCTGTAACAGGCATTCTTCACCCAAGTCTCCAAACTCTGCTCTCTTTAATCGTCCTTCTGCACCCCAGTCTCCAACCTCTGCTCTCTGCAACAGTCTTTCTGCACCTCAGTTTCCATACTTCGCCCGCTGTTAGATGCTTCTGCACACCAGTCTCCCAACTCTGCCCTCTGTATCAGTCCTTCTGCAACCCAGTCTCCAATCTTTTCTCTCTGCAACAGTTCTTCTGCACCTCAGTCTCCAAACTCTGCTCTCTGTATGATGCTTCTGCACCCCAGTCTACAACCTATGCTCTCTGTAACAGTCCTTCTGTACTGCAATCTCCAACCTCTGCTCTCTGTAACTGTCCTTATGCACCCGAGTCTCCAAACTTCTCCGTTATGTATCAGTCATTCTGCACCCCAGTCTCCGACCTCTGCTCTCTGTAACAGTCCTTCTGCACCTCAAACTCCAACCTCTGTTCTCTGCAAAAGTCCTTCTGTGCCCCAATCTCCAACCTCTGCTCTCTGCAACAGTCGTTCTGCACCTCAGTGTGCAAACTCTGTTCTCTGTACGATTCTTCTGAAACCCAGTCTTCAACCTCTGTTTTCTGCAATGGTCCTTCTGCACCGAAGTCTCCTAACTCTGATCTCTACAACAGTTATTCTGCACCCCAGTCTAAAACGTCTGCTCTTTGTAACAGTCCTTCTGTACCGCAGTCTCCAACCTCTGTTCTCTTTAAGGGTCCTCGTGCACCATATTCTTCAACGTCTGCTTTCTGCATCAGTCCTTCTGCACCACATTCTCGAAACTATGCTGTCTGTATCAATCTTTCTGCACTTCAGTCTGCAACCTCTGCTGTCTGCAATAGTCCATATGCACCCCAGTCTCTAAATACTGCTCTCTTCAACATTCCTTCTCCACGCCACTCTCCAACATCTGCTCTCTGCAACAGTCCTTCTGCACCCCAGTCTCCAACCTCTGCTCTCTGGAACAGTCCTTCTACACCCTAGTCTCCATAATCTGTTCTGCAACAGTCCTTCTGCATCCCAGTCTCCAATCTCTGCTCTCTGTAACAGTCCTTCTGCACCCTGCTTTCCAACCGCTGCTCTCTGGAACGATCCCTCTGCACCCCAGTCTCCAATCTCTGCTCGCTGCAACAGTCCTTGTACACCCCAATCTCCAACATCTGCTCTCTGCAACAGTTATTCTGTACCTCAGTTTGAAAACTCTGCTCTCTGCAATTATCCTTCTGCACCCGAGTCTCCAACCTCTGCTCTCTGTAACAGTCCTTCTGTTCCTCAGTCTCCAACATCTGCTCTGTATCAGTCCTGCACCCCTGTCTCCCACATCTGCTCTCTGTAACTGTCCTTCTTCACCTCAGTCTTCAACATCTGCTCTGTGTAAGAGTGCTTCTGAATCTCAGTCTGGAAACTCTGCTGACTGCAAGGATCCTTCTGTACCCCAGTCTCCAACCTCTGTTCTCTGCAACAATCCTTCTGAAACTCAGTCTCCAACCTCTACTCTCTGTAACAGTCGTTCTGCGCCTCAGTCTCCAACATCTGCTGTCTGGATAATCTTTCTGCAACCAAGTCTCCAAACTCTGCCATCAGTAACAGTCCGTCTGGAGACCTTCTCCAAACTCTGCTCTCCATAACAGGCCTTCTGAACCCCAGTCTCCAACCTCTGCTCTCATTAACAGTCCTGCTGCACCTTGTTCTACAAACTCTGCTCTCTGTAAGATCCTTCTCTGTAAGATCCTTCGGCAACATTGTCTAAAACTCTGCTCTCCAACCTCTGTTCTTTGCAACACTCCTTCTGCCTCCCAGTTGCCAACCTCTGCTCTCTGTAACAGTCCTTCGTACCTCATTCTCCAAACTCTGCTCTTTGTAACAGTCCTTTGGCACACCAGTCTCCAACCTCTGCTTTCTGTATCAGTCCTTCTGCATCTCATATCCAACTCTGCTCTCTGCAACAGTCCTTATGCACCCCAGTCTCCGACCACTGCAGTCGGCAACATTCCTTCTGCACCCCAGTCTGCAACATGTGCTCTGTGTAACAATCCTTCCGCAGCCAAGTCTCCACCTCTGCTCTCTGCAACGATCTTTCTGTACCTCAGTCTTAAAACTCTACTCTCGGCAACAATCCTTCTCTACCCCAGTCTCCAAACGCTTTCTCTGTAACAGTCCTTCTCCACCTCAGTCTTCAAACTCTGCTCTCTGCAAGAGTCCTTCTGCACCCCAGTCTCCAACATCTGCTCTCTAAACAATCCATCTGCACCCCAGTCTCCAACATCTACTCTCTGCAACGATTCTCCTGCACCTCAGTCTCCAACCTCTGCTCTCTGAAAAATCATTCTGCACCCCAGTTTTCAAAATCTGCTCTCTGTAACAGTCCTTCTGTACCGCAGTCTCTAACTTCTGCTCTCTGTAAGATCCTTCTGCACTCCAGTTTCCAAACTCTGCTCTCTGTAACATTTCTTCTCCACCCAAGTCTCCAAACTCTGCTCTCTGAAACGGTCCTTCTGCACCCCAGTCTCCAAACACTGCTTTCTGTATCAGTCCTTCAGCACCACAGTCTCCAAACTCTGCTCTCTGTTACAGTCCTTCTGCACCTCAGTCTCCAACTTCTGGTCTTTATAAGATCCTTCTGTACCCCAGTTTCCAAACTTTGTTCTCTGTGACATTCCTTCTGCACCCTAGTCTCCAAGCTCTACTCTGCTCTCTGAAAAAGTCCTTCTGGACCCTAGTCTCCAACCTCTGCTCTCTGTAACAGTCCTTCTATCCTGCAGTCTCCATCCTCTGCTCTAGTTAAGATTCATTCTGGACACATGTCTCCAACCTCTGCTTTCTGTATCAGTCCTTCTGCACCCCAGTATCCAAACTCTGCTCTTTGTAACAGTCCTTCTGCATCTCAGTCTCAAACATCTTCTCACTGTAACAGTTCTTCTCTACCCCAGTCTCCAAACTCTGCTCTCCGCAACAGTTCTTCTACACACGTCTTCAACCTATGCTCTGTGTAACAGTGCTTCTGCAACCCAGTTTCAAAACCCTGCTCTCTGCAACAGTCCTTCTGCATCCTAGTCTCCAACATCTGCTCTCTGCAACCATCCATCTTCACTCAAGTCTCCAAAATCTGTTCTCTGCAACGATCCTTCTGCACACCACTCTTCAAACTCTGCTCTCTGTAACAGCCCTTCTGCACTCAGTCTCCAACCTCTGCTCTCTGTATCAGTCCTTCTGCACCCCAGTCTCCAAACTCTGCTCTCTGTAACAGTCCTTCTGCACCTCAGTCTCCAAATTCTGCTCTCTGCAACAGTCCTTCTGAACCCAAGTCTTCAATCTCTGCTCTCTGCAACAGTCCATCTACACACCAGTCTTCAACCTCTGCTCTTTGTAACATCCTGCTGCACACCAGTCTCCAAACTCTGCTCTCTGTAACAATTCTTCTGCACACCAGTCTTCCACCTCTGCTTTCTGTATTATGATTTTTCACCCCAGTCTCCAAAGTCTGCTATGTGTAACAGTCCTTCTGCATCTCAGTATCCAACCTCTGCTCTCTGCAACAGTCCTTCTGCACCCCAGAATCTAAACTCTGCTTTCTGCAAAATTCTATCTGCACCCCAGTTTCCAAACTGTGCTCTCTGTAACTGTCCTTCTGCACCCCAGTCTCCCACCTCTTCTCTCTGTTATGATCCGTGTGCACCCCAGTCTGCACTTTGCTCTCTGCAATGATTCTTCTACATCTTAGTCTCCAACTTTTGCTCTCGTCCTCGCTCCTTCTGCACCCCACTCTCCAACCTCTGCTCTCTGTATGATCCTACTAAAAAGAAGTCTCCAAACTTGGCTTTCTGTAACAGTCCTTGTGCAACCCAGTCTCCAAACTCTGCTCTCTGTAAAAGTCCTTCTGCACCTTAGTCTCCATCCTCTTCTCTCTGCATCATTTCTTCTGCACCCCCGTCTTCAAACGTTTTTTTCTGCAATAGTTCTGCACCCCTGTCTCCAAACTCTGCTCTAGGTAACAGTCCTTCTGTACTGCACTCTCCAAATTCTGCTCTCTGTAACTGTCCTTTTGCACCCCAGTCTCCAACCTCTGCTCTCTACAACAGTCCTTCTACACCCCAGTCTCAAACATCTGCTCTCTTCAACAGTTCTTCTACACGCAAGTCTCCAGCCTCTACTCTCTGCAACGTTCTTTCTGCACCCCAGTCTCCAATGTCTGCTCTTAGCAACAGTCCTTCTGTACCCCAGTCTCCAACTTCTGGTCTCTATAAGATCCTTCTGCACCCCAGTTTCCAAACTTTGTTCTCTGTGACATTCCTTCTGCACCCCAGTCTCCAAGCTCTACTCTCTGTAAAAGTCCTTCTGTACTGTAGTCTCAAAACTCTGCTTTCTAAAACAGTCTTTCTGAAACCCAGTCTCCAACCTCTGCTCTCTGCAGCAGTCTTTCTGCACCTCAGTCTCCAACTTCTGCTCTCTGTTACAGGGCTTCTTCACCCCAGTCTCCAACAGCTTTTCTCTGTAACAGTTCTTCTGCACCCCAATCAACAAACTCTGCTCTCTGTAACACTCCTTCTGCTCCCCAGTCTCCATCGTCTGCTCTCTTTAAGAATCCTTCTGCACCCCAGTATCCAACCTCTCCTCTTAGTAAAAGTCCTTCTGCACCTCAGTCTGCAATATCTGCTCTCTGTAACGATCCTTCATCACTTCAGTCTCCAAACTCTGCTCTCTGTAACAGGCCTTCTGCACCCCAGTCTCCAACCTCTGCTCTTTGGAACAGTCCTTCTGTACCCCAGTAACCTTCCTCTGCACTCTGTAACAATCCTTCTGAACCTCAGTCTCCCACCTCTCCTCTCTGCAACGGTCCTTCCGCACTCCAATCTCCAACCTCTACTCTCTGCAACAGTTCTTCTGCACACGAGTCTCCAACATCTGATCTCTGCAACAGTTCTTCTCCACACAAGTCTCCAACCTCTGCTCTCTGTAACAGTCCTTCTGTACTGCAGTTTCCAAACACTTCTCTCTGTAACGGTCCTTCTGCACCCCAGTCTCAAACCTCTGCTTTCTGTATCAGTTTTTCTGCAATCAAGTCTCCAAACTCTGCTCTCTTTAACAGTCCTTCTGCAACTCAGTGTCCAAATTCTGCTCTCTGTAACAGTCCTTATGCACCTCAGTCTCCAAACTCTGCTCTCTGCAATGGTCTCTCTGCACCCCAGTTTCCAAACTCTTCTCTCTGTAAGATCTTTCTGCACCTCAGTTTCCAAACTCTTCTCTCTGTCACATTCCTTCTGCACCCCAGTCTCCAAACTCTGCTCTCTGCAATGGTCCCTCTGCACCCCAGTCTCCAATCTCTGTTCTCTACAACAGTTCTTATGTACAAGGGTCTTCAACCTCTATTCTCTGTAAAGGTCCTTCTTAACACCAGTCTACAACCTCTGCTTTCTTTATCAGTCCTTCTGCAACACAGATTCCAAACTCTACTCTCTATAATAGTCCTTATGCATCTCACTCTGCAACCTCTGCTCTCTGCAACAGTCCTTCTGCACCCCAGTATTCAACCTTGCTCTCTGCAACAGTCTTTCTGCACACCAGTCTCCAAAATCTGCTCTCTGCCACAATCCTTTTCCACCCCAGTCTCCAATCTCTGCTCTCTGTAACAGTGTTCTGTACTGCAGTCTCCAAACTCTGCTCTCTGTAACGATCCGATCCTTCTGTTCCCCAGTCTACAAACTCTGCTTTCTGTGTCAGTTTTCTGCACCTCAGACTCCAACCTCTGCTCTCCGCAACAGTCTTTCTGCGCCCCAATCTCCAACCTCTGCTTTCTACAATTGTCTTTCTGCAACCGAGACTCTAACCTCTGTTCTCTACAACACTTATTCTGCACGCCATTCTCCAACCTTTTCTCTCTGTAACAGTACTTCTACACCCCAGTCTCAAAACTCTGCTCTCTGTAACAGTCCTTCTGTACTGTAGTCTCAAACCTCTGCTCTCTGTAATGGTCCTTCTGCACCCTAGTCTCCAAACTCTGCTTTCTTTCTTTTTTTTTTTTTTTTTTTTTTTTTAGAGAACTCCTTTTTTTTTTTATTTTATTTTTTTTATTGTTGGTCGTTCAAAACATTACACAGTTCTTAATACATCATCTTTCAGAGTTTGATTCAAGTGGGTTATGAACTCCCAACTTTACCCCGTATACAGATTGTTGTTTCACATCAGTTACCCTTCCATTGATTGACATATTGCCTTTCTAGTGTCTGATGTATTCTGCTGTCTGTCCTATTCTCTACTATCCCCCCTCCTCTCCCCTCCCCTCCCCTCCCCTCCCCTTTTCTCATCCCTGTTTAATGTAAATCTTCTTCTCAAGCTCTTCATCCTTGCCCCTGTCCTTGTTTACTCCCCTTATATCAAAGGGGTCATTTGGTATTTGTTTTTTAACGATTGACTAGCTTCACTTAGCATAATCTGCTCTAATGCCATCCATTTCCCTCCAAATTCTATGATTTTGTCGTTCCTTAATGCAGAGTAATACTCCATTGTGTATAAATGCCACATTTTTTTTATCCATTCATCTATTGAAGGGCATCTAGGCTGATTCCATAATCTTGCTATAGTGAATTGTGCTGCTATGAACATCGTTGTAGCAGTGTCTCTGTAACATGCTCTTATTAGGTCTTTAGGGAATAGACCGAGAAGGGGAATAGCTGGGTCAAATGGTGGTTCCATTCCCAGCTTTCCAAGAAATCTCCATACTGCTTTCCAAATTGGCTGCACCAATTTGCAGTCCCACCAGCAATGAACAAGAGTGCCCTTTTCCCCGCATCCTCTCCAGCACTTATTGTTGTTTGACTTCCTAATGGCTGCCAATCTTACTGGAGTGAGGTGGTATCTTAGGGTAGTTTTGATTTGCATTTCTCTAACTGCTAGCGATGGTGAGCATTTTTTCATGTACTTATTGATTGATTGTATGTCCTCCTCTGAGAACTGTCTGTTCAGGTCCTTGGCCCATTTATTGATTGGGTTATTTGTTATCTTATTGTCTAATTTTTTGAGTTCTTTGTATATTCTGGTTATTAGGGCTCTATCTGAAGTGTGTGGATTAAAGATTTGTTCCCAGGATGTAGGCTCCCTGTTTATCTCTCTTATTGTTTCTTTTGCTGAGAAAAAACTTTTTAGTTTGAGTAAGTCCCATTTGTTGATTCTAGTTATTAACTCTTGCGCTATGGGTGTCCTATTGAGGAATTTGGGGCCCGATCCCACAGTATGTAGGTCATAACCAACTTTTTCTTCTATCAGATGCCATGTCTCTGATTTAATATCAAGCTCCTTAATCCATTTTGAGTTAACTTTTGTGCATGGCAAGAGATAGGGGTTCAGATTCATTTTGATGTAAATGGATTTCCAGTTTTCCCAGCACCATTTGTTGAAGATGCTATCCTTCCTCCATTGCATGCTTTTAGCCCCTTTATCAAATATAAGATAGTTGTAGTTTTGTGGATTGGTTTCTGTGTCCTCTATTCTGTACCATTGGTCCACCCACCTGTTTTGGTACCAGTACCATGCTGTTTTTGTTACTATTGCTCTGTAGTATAGTTTGAAGTCTGGTATCGCTATACCGCCTGATTCACTCTTCCTGCTTAGCATTGTTTTTGCTATTCTGGGTCTTTTATTATTCCATATGAATTTCATGATTCTTTTATCTATTTCTACAAGAAGTTCCATTGGGATTTTGATTGGCATTGCATTGAACTTATAGAGAACTTTTGGTAATATCGCCATTTTGATGATGTTAGTTCTACCTATCCATGAGCAGGGTATATTTTTCCATCTTCTAAGGTCTTCTTCTATATCTTTCTTTAGGGTTCTATAATTTTCATTATATAAATCTTTCACCTCTTTTGTTAGGTTGATTCCCAAGTATTTTATTTTTGGGGGGGATATTGTGAATGGAGTAGTTGTCCTCATTTCCGTTTCAGAGGATTTGTCACTGATATATAGGAATGCCTTTGATTTATGCGTGTTGATCTTATATCCTGCCACTTTGCTGAATTCATTTATTAGCTCTAATAGCTTCTTTGTAGACCCTTTTGGGTCTTCTAGGTATAGGATCATATCATCTGCAAATAGTGATAATTTAAGTTCTTCTTTTCCTATTTTTATGCCTTTAATTTCTTTTGTCTGTCTAATTGCTCTGGCCAGTGTTTCGAGGACTATGTTGAACAGAAGTGGTGAGAGAGGGCATCCCTGTCTTGTTCCAGATTTTAGAGGGAATGCCTTCAGTTTTTCTCCATTTAGGATGATGCTAGGCTGAGGTTTAGCATATATAGCTTTTACAATGTTGAGGTAAGTTCCTGATATCCCTAGTTTTTCTAATGTTTTGAACACAAAGGGATGTTGTATTTTGTCAAATGCTTTTTCTGCATCTATCGAGATGATCAAAACTCTGCTTTCTGTATTAAACCTTCTGAAATCAAGTCTCCAACCTCTCCTCTCTGTAACAGTCTTTCTGCACCTAAGTGTCCAAATTCTGCTCTCTGCAACAGTCCTTCTGCCCCTTAATCTCCAACCTCTGCTCTCTACAACAGTCCTTCTACACCCCAGTATCCAACCTATTTTCTCTGTATCAATCCTTCTGAACCTCAGTCTCCAAGTCTTCACTCTGCAATGGTCCTTCTGCACCCCAGTCTCCAACCTCTGTTTTCTACAACACTTCTTCTGCACCCAAGTCTCCAACCTCTGCTCTCTGTAACAGTCCTTCTGTTCCGAAGTCTCCAACCTCTGTTTTCTTTAATGGTCCTTCTGCACCCTAGTTTCAAACCTCTGCTTTCTGTATCAGTCGTTCTGCACCACAGTCTCAAAATTCTGCTGCTGTAACAGTCTTTCTGCACATCAGTCTGCAAACTCTGCTCTCTGCAATAGTCCTTCTGCACCCCAGTCTCCAACCTCTGCTTTCTGTATCAGTCCTTCCACACCCCAGTCTCCAAACTCTGCTCTCTGTAACAGTCCTTCTCCACTTCAGTCTCCAACCTCTGCTCTCTGCAACAGTCCTGTGGCACCCCAATCTTCAAATGCTACTCTCTGCAACAGTCTTTCTCAACCCCAGTTTCCAACCTCTACTCTCTGCAACAGTTTTTCTGCACCCCAATCTCCAACTTCTACTCTCTGCAATAGTCCTTCTGCACCCAAGTCTCCAACCTCTACTTTCTGTATCAGTACTTCTGCACTCAAGTCTCTAAACACTGATCTCTGTAACAGTCCTCCTGCACCTCAGACTCCAAATTTTGGTCTCAGCAACAGTCCTTCTCCACCCCAATTTCCAACCCCTACTCACTGAAACAGTCTTTCTGCACCCCAGTCTTTAACCTTTTCTCTGTAACAGTCCTTCTACACCCCAGTCTCCAATATCTGATCTCTGTAACAGTCCTTCTGTACTGCATTTTCCAAACTCTGTAACTGTCCTTCTGCACACCAGTCTCCAACCCCTGCTTTCTCTATCAGTCCTTCTGCACTCAAGTCTCCAACCTCTGATCTCTGTACAGTCCTTCTGCACCTCAGTCTCCAAATTCTGCTCTCTGCAACAGTTCTTCTGCACCCCAATATCCAACCTCTGCTCTCTGCAGAAGTCCTACTACACCCAAGTCTCCAACCTCTGCACTCCGCAACAGTCCTTCTGCACCTCAGTTTCCAACCACTGCTCTCTGCAATGGTCTTTCTACACCGTAGTCTTCAACATCTACTCTCTGTAACAGTCCTTCTGCACCTCAGTCTCCAACGTCTTCTCTCTGTATTATCATTCTGAAAATCAGTCTCCAAACTCTTCTTTCTGTAACAGTCCTTCTGCACCCCAGTCTCCAACCTCTGCTCTCTGTAATAGTCCTTCTGTTCCGCAGTCTCCAACCTCTGTTTTCTTTAGTGGTCCTTCTGCACCCCAGTTTCCAAACTCTGCTTTCTGTATCAGTCCTTCTGCACCACAGTCTCCAAACTCTGCTGCTGTAACAGTCCTTCTGCACCTCAGTCTGCAACCTCTGCTCTCTTCAATAGTCCTACTGCACCACAGTCTCTAACCTATGCTCTCTGTAACAGTCTTTCTGAACCCCAGTCTCCAACCTCCTCTCTGTAACAGTCCTTCAGCACCCAAGTCTCCAACATCTGATATCTGCAACAGTCCTTCTCAACCCCAGTCTCCAACATCTGCTCTCCTTAAAAGTACTTCTGTACTGCAGTTTCCAAACTCTTCTCTCTGTAACTGTCCTTCTGCACACCAGTCTCCATCCCCTGCTTACTCTATCAGTCCTTCTGCACTCAAGTCTCCAACCTCTGAACTCTGCAACAGTCCATCTGCACCTCAGTCTTCAACCTCTGCTCTCTGCAATGGTCTTTCTACACCTTTGTCTTCAACATCTACTCTCTGTAACAGTCCTTCTGCACCTCAGTCTCCAACCTCTGCTCTCTGTATCATGCTTCTGAAAATAAGTCTCCAAACTCTGCTTTCTGTAACAGTTCTTCTGCTCCCCAGTCTCCAACCTCTGGTCTCTGTACAAGTCCTTATGTTCCGCAGTCTCCAACCTCTGATTTTTTTAATGGTCCTTCTACACCCAAGGATCCAACCTCTGCTTTCTGTATTAGTCCTTCTGCACCACAGTCTCCAAACTCTGCTGCTGTAACAGTCCTCTGAACTTCCGTCTGCAACCTCTGCTCTCTGCAATAGTCCTACTGCACCTCAGTCTCCAAACTCTGCTCTTTGCAACACTCCATCTGCACCCCAGTCTTCAACATCTGCTCTCGACAACTGTCCTTCTCCACCCTAGTCTCCAACCTCTGCTTTCTGTATCAGTCCTTCTGCATTCCAGTCTCCAGCCTCTGCTCTTTGTAACAGTCCTTCTCCACTTCAGTCTCAGACCTCTGCTCTCTGCAACTTTCCTGTGGCACCCCAATCTCTAAATGCTACTCTCTGCAACAGTCTTTCTTCACCCCAGTCTCCAACCTCTGCTCTCTGCAACAGTTCTCCTGCAACCCAATCTCCAACCTCTACTCTCTGTAATAGTCCTTCTACACCCAAGTCTCCAACCTCTACTCTACGCAACAGTCCTTCTGCACCCCAGTCTCCAACATCTGCTCTCTAGAAAAGTCCTTCTGCACCACCAAACTCTGCTGTCTTTAACAGTCCTTCTGCCCTTCACTCTGCAACCCCTGCTCTCTAAAACAGTCCTTCTGTACCCCAGTTTTCAACCTCTGCTCTCTGCAACAGTCCTTTCTCACCCCAGTCTCCAAAATATGCTCTCTGTAACAGTCCTTTTCCACTGCAGTCTCCAACCTCTGCTCTCAGTAACAGTCCTTCTGTACTGCAGTCTCTCTGTAACGATATTTCTGCACCCCAGTCTCCAAACTCTCCTTTCTGTATCAGTCCTTCTGCACCCCGGTCTCTAACCTCTGGTCTCTGTAACAGTTCTTCTGCACCTCAGACTACAAACTCTGCTCTCTGCAACAGTACTTCTGCGCCCCAATCTCAAACCTCTTATATCTGCAACACTCCATCTGAACCTCAGTGTTCTAATTCTGCTCTCTGTAAGATCCTTCTGAAACCCAGTCTCAAACTTCTGCTTTCTGCAATGATCCAACTGCACCCGAGTCTTCAACTTCTGTTCTCTACAACTGTTATTCTGCACCCTAATCTAAATCCTGTGCTCTTTGTTACAGTTTTTTTTGTACCGCAGTCTTCAACCTCTGATCTCTGTAAGGGTTTTGCTGCACCCCCATTCTCCAACCTGTACTTTCTGTATCAGTCATTCTGCCCCACATTCTCCAAACTCTGCTCTCTGTAACAGTTCTTCTGTACCACAGTCTGCAACCTCTGCTCTCTGCAATACTTCTTCTGCACCCCAGTCTCCAATCTCTTCTCTCTGCAACAGTCTTTCTTCACCCCAGTCTCCAACCTCTGCTCTCTGCAACAGTTCTCCTGCAACCCAATCTCCAACCTCTACTCTCTGTAATAGTCCTTCTACACCCAAGTCTCCAACCTCTACTCTACACAACAGTCCTTCTGCAACCCAGTCTCCAACCTATGCTCTCTGTAACAGTCCTTCTGCACCTCAGTCTCTAACATCTACTCTCTGCAGCAGTACTTCTCCACCCCAGTCTCCAACCTCTTCTGTCGGCAACAATCCTTCTGGATGCCAATCTCCAACCTCTACTCTCTGCAACAGTCGTTCTACACCCCAGTCTGCAACCTCTGGTCTCTGTAACAGGCCTTCTGCACCTCAGTCGCCAACCTCTGCTCTCTGTAAGATCCTTTTGCAACCCAGTCTTTAAACTCTGCTCTCTGTAACTGTCTTTCCACACCCTAGTCTCCAAGCCCTGCTCTGTAACAGGTCTTCTGCTCCCCAATCTCCAAACTCTGCTTTCTGTAACAGGCCTTTTGACCCCAGTCTCCAACCTATTCTCTCTTCAACAATCCTTCTGCACCCCAGTCTCTAACCTCTGCTCTCTGAAACAGTCCTTCTGTACCGCAGTCTTCAACCTATGGTATCTGTAGGGTGCATCTGCACCTTAGTCTCCAACCTGTGCTCTCTGTAAAATACATACTGCACCCCAGTCTTCAACCTGTGCTCTCTGTAAAAATCCTTCTGCACCACAGTCTCCAAACTCTTCTCTCTTTAACGATCCTTCTGCACCTCAGTCGCCAACCTCTGCTCTCTGCAACAATCCTTCTGCACCCCAGTCTAAAAACTCTGTTCTCTAAAACAGTTATTCAGCACACCAGTCTCCAACCTCTGCTCTCTGTAACACTCCTTCTGTACTGCAGTCTCCAACCTTTGTTCTTTGTCAGGGTCCTTACTCACCACAGTATCCAACCTCAGCTTTCTGTATCCGTCATTTTCCACCACAGTCTCCAAACTCTGCCCGCTGTAACAATCCTGCTGCAACTCAGTCTGCTACCTCTGCTCTGTGCAACAGTCCTTCTACACCCAGTTTCCATTCTCTGCTCTGTGCAACAGTCCTTTTGCACCGCAGACTCCAACATCTGCTCTCTGAAACAGTTCTTTTCCACCACAGTCTCCAACCTCTGCTCTGTGTAACAGTCCTTCTGTACTGCAGTCTCCAACCTCTGATTTTTAAGGATCCTTTTGCACCTCAGTTTCCAAACTCTGCTTTCTGTATCAGTTCTTGTGTACCCCAGTCTCCAACCTCTGCTCTCTGTATCAATCCTTCTGCACATCAGTCTCCAAGTCTTCTTTCTGAAGCGGTCCTTCTGCACCTCAGTCTCCAACCTCTTCTCTCTGTAACAGTGCTTCTGGGCCTCAGTCTCCAAACTCTGCTCTCTGTAACATCTTTCTGCAACTTAGTCTCCAAACTCTGCTCTCTGTAACAGTCCATCTGCACCCCAGTCTCCAACCTCTGCTCTCTGTAACAGGCCTTCTGCAGTCAAGTCTCCAACGTCTGCTCTCTGTAAGAGGCCTTCTGCACCCCAGTCTCCAAACTCTACTCTCTGCAACGATCCTTCTGTACCCCAGTCTCTAACCTCTGCTCTCTGCAACATTCCTTCTGCACCTCAGTCTCCAACCTCGCTCTCTGCAACGGTCCTTGTACACTCCAGTCTCCAACCTCTGCTCTCTGTAACAGTCCTTCTGAACCGGAGTATCCTACCTCTGATCTCTGTAAGGATCCTTCTGCAACCCAGTCTCCAACATTTTCTTTCTCTGTCAGTCATTCTGCACCCCAGTCTCCAACTTCTGCTCTCTGTAACAGTCCTTCTGCACCCCAGTTTCCAGCCTCTGCTCTCTGTAACAGTCCTTTTGAACCGAAGTCTTCTACCTTTGCTCTCTGTAATGGACCTTCTGCACCCCAGTCTCCAACATTTTCTTTCTCTGTCAGTCATTCTGCACCCCAGTCTCCAACTTCTGCTCTCTGTAACAGTCCTTCGGCACCCCAGTTTCCAGCCTCTGCTCTCTGTAACAGTCCTTTTGAACCGGAGTCTTCTACCTATGCTCTCTATAAAGGTCCTTCTGCACCCCAGTCTCCAACCTCTGCTTTCTCTATCAGGCCTTCTGCACCCAAGTCTCCAAACTCTGCTCTTTGTAACAGTCCTTATGCACCCCAGTCTCCAACCTCTGCTCTCTGTAACATTCCTCTTGAGCCGGAGTTTCCTACCTCTGCTCTCTGTAATGGTCCTTCTGCACCCAAGTCTCTAACATCTGCTTTCTCTTTCAGTCATTCTGCACCCCAGTCTCCAACTTCTACTCTCTGTAACAGTCCTTCTGCACCCCAGTCTCCATACTCTGCTCTCTGTAACAGTCCTTCTGAAACGGAGTCTTCTACCTCTGTCTCTGTAACGGTCCTTCTGCACCCCAGTCTCCAACATCTGCTTTCTCTATCAGTCTTTTAGTACCCCAGTCTTCAACCTCTGCTCCCTCCATCATTCCTTCTGCACCCCAGGCTCCAACCTTCACTCTCTGTAAGATCCTTTTGCACACCAGTCTCCTACCTCTGCTCACAGAAACAGTCCTTCTGCAATCCAGTCTCCAAACTCTGCTCTCTGTAACAAAAATTCTGCACATCAGTCTCCAACCTCTTCTCTCTACAAAGGTCCTTCTGCACCCCAGTCTCCAACCTCTGTTCTTTTCAACAGTCCTACTTCACCCCAGTCTCAAACCTCTTCTCTCTACAAAGGTCCTTCTGCATCCCAGTCTCCAACCTCTGCTCTCTGCAAAAGTCCTTCTGCACTTCAGTCTCAAAACTATGCTCTTTGTAAGATCCTTCTGCAACCCAGTCTCCAAACTCTGCTCTCTCTAACATTCTCTAGAACAGGCCTTCTTCGCCCCATTCTCTAATCTCTGCTCTCTGTAAGATTATTCCTGAACTCCAGTCTCCAATGTCTATTCTCTGCAACAGTCTTTCTGCACCGAAGTCTCCAACATCTGCTCTCTTCAACAGTCCTTCTATAACCCAGTCTTCAACTTCTGCTCTCTGCAACAGTCCTTCTACACCTCATTCTCCATACTCTGCTCACCCCAACAATCGTTCTGTACGCCAGTCTCAAAACTCTGTTCTCTATAACAGTTCTTCTGCACCCCAGTCTTTAAAGTTTGATCTCTGTAACAGTTCGTCTGTACCGCAGTCTCCTGACTTTATTCTTAGTAAGGGTCCTTATGCACACCAGTATCCAAACTCTGCTTTCTGTATCTGTCGTTTTCCACCCCAGTCCTCAAACTCTGCCCTCTGTAACAGTCCTTCTGCAACTCAGTCTGCAACCTCTGCTCTCTGCAACAGTCCTTCTATACCCCAGTCTCCAACCTCTGCTCTCTGGAACAGTCGTTTTTTACCCCAGACGCCAACATCTGCTCTCTGAAACAGTTCTTCTCCATCCCAGTCTCCAATCTCTGCTCTGTGTAACAGTCCTTCTGTACTGCAGTCTCCAACCTCTGCTCTCTGTAAGGGTCCATCTGCACCAGAGTCTCCAACCTCTGCTTTCTGTATCAGTTCTTCTGCACCCCAGTATCCAAACTCTTCTCTCTGTATCAATTCGTCTGCACCTCAGTCTCCAAGTCTCCTCTCTGCAATGGTCCTTCTGCACCTTAGTCTCCAAACTCTTCTCTCTGTAACAGTGCTTCTGCACCTCAGTTTCCAACCTCTGCTCTCTGTAACATCTTTCTGCAAACCGGTCTCCAAACTCTGCTCTCTCTAAAAGTCCTTCTGCACCCCAGTCTTCAAACTCTGCTCTCTGTAACAGGCCTTCTTCAACCCATTCTCCACCTTCTGCTCTCTGTAACAGTCCTTCTGAAACCCAGTCTCTAACCTCTGCTCTCTGCATCGATCCTCCTGAACCCCAGTCTCCAACGTCTACTCTCTGCAACAGTCCTTCTGCACCCAAGTCTCCAACATCTGATCTATGCAACAGTCCCAGTCTGAAAAATCTGCTCACGGCAACTGTCCTTCTGCACCCCAGTCTCCAAACTCCGCTCTCTATAACAGTCATTCTGCATCTCAGTCTCCAACCTCTGTTCTCTGTAAGATCCTTCTGAAACCCAGTCTCTAAGTCTGCTCTCTGTAACAGTCCTTCTGCACCCCAGTCCCCAAACTCTGCTCTCTGTAACAGGCCATCTGCTTCCCAGTCTCCAACCTCTTCTCTCTGCTCTCTGTAACAGTCCTACTGCACCCCAGTCTCCAAACTCTGCTCTATGGAACGAACCTTCTGGACCCCAGTCTCCAACGTCTGCTCTCTGCAACAGTACTTCTGCACCACAGGTCTCCAAACTCTGCTCTCTGTAAGATCCTTCTGCACTCCAGTTTCCAAACTCTGCTCTCTGTAACATTTCTTCTCCACCACAGTCTCCAAACTCTGTCCTCTGCAACAGTCTTTCTGCTCCCCAGTCTTTGAGATCTGCACTCTGTAACAGACTTTATGTTCCGCAGTTTCCAACCTCTGCTCTCGGTAACAGTCCTTCTGCAACCCAGTTTCCAACCTCTGCTTTTTGAATCAGTCTTTCTGAACCCCAGTCTCCAAACTCTGCTCTATGTATCTATCCTTCTGCACCTAAGTCTCCAACCTCTGCTCTCTGTAACAGTCCTTCTATACCGCAGTCTCCAACCTCTGGTCTCTGTAACGGTCCTTCTGCACCCCAATTTCCAAACTCTGCTTTCTGTAACAGTCCTTCTGCACGTCAGTCTCTAAACTCTGCTCTCTGTAACAGTCCTTCTACACCTCAGTCTGAAACCTCTGCTCTACACGATTCTTCTGCACCTCAGTCTCCAACCACTGCTCTATGTAACAGTCCACCTGCACCTCAGTCACCAAAATCTACTCTGTGTAAGTTACTTCAGCAAACCAGTCTTCAAACTCTGCTCTCTGTAACAGTCCTTCTGCACCTCAGTCCCCAACCTCTCCTCTCTGTAACATGCCTTCTGCACGCCAGTCTCAAAACTCTGCTCTCTATAGCAGGCCTTCTGCACCCCTGTTTTTAACCTCGGCTCTCTGAAACTGTCCTTCTGCAACCGAGTCTCCAAACTCTGCTCTCTGTAACAAGACTTCCGCACCTCAGTCTCCAACATCTGCTCTCTGCAACAGTCCTTCTGCACCCCAGTCTCCAAACTCTGCTCTCTGTAACAATTCTTCTGCACCTCCGTTTGCAAACTCTGTTCTCTGCAACGGTCCTTCTGCACCTCATTTTCTAACCTATACTCTCTGTAACAGTACTTCTGCACTTCAGTCTCCAAACTCTGCTCTCTGTAGGATCCTTCGCAAACCCAGTCTCCAAACTCTGCTCTCAGTAACATTCCTTCTGCACACCAGTCTTCAATCTCTTCTCTCTGCAACGATCATTCTTAACCCAATCTCCAACCTCTGCTCTCTGCAACAGTCTTTCTACACCCCAGTCTCCAACATCGGGTCTCTGCAACAGTCCTTCTGCACCACTGTCTGAAAACTCTGCTGGCTGCAAGGAACCTCCTGCACCCCAGTCTCCTACCTCTACTGTCTGTTAAAATCCTTCTGCCCCTCAGTCTCCAACCTCTGCTCTCTGTAAGATCCATCTGAACCCCAGTCTCCAACATCGGCTCTCTGTAACAGTTTTTCTGCACCTCAGTCTCCAAACTCTTCTCTCTGCAACAGCCTTCTGCACCCCAGTCTGCGAACTCTGCTCTCTGCAACGATCTTTCTAAACCCCAGTCTCCAACGTCTGCTCTCTGCAACAGTCTTTCTGCACCACAGTCTCCAACCTCTGCTCTCTGTAAGATCTTTCTGCACTCCAGTTTCCAAACTCTGCTCTCTCTAACATTCCTTCTCCACCCTAGTCTCCAACCTCTGCTTTCTGCAAGAATCCTGCGGCACCCCAGTCTCCAAACTCTGTCCTCGTCAACAGTCCTTCTGCTTCCCAGTCTCCAATATCTGCTCTCTGTAACCGTCCTTCTGTACCGCATTCACCAAACTCTGTTCTCTGTAATGGTCTTTCTGCACCCCAGACTCAAACCTCTGCTTTCTGTATCAGTCCTTCTGAAACCCAGTCTCCAACCTCTGCTTTCTGTAAACGTCCTTCTGCACCCAAGTCTCTCACCTCTGCTCTCTGCAACAGTACTTCTGCACCTCAGCCTGAAACCTCTGCTCTCCAAGATCCTTCTGCACCCCAGTCTCCAACCACTGCTCTCTGTAACATTTGACCTGCACCTTAGTCTCCAACCTCTGCTCTCTTTAAGATCCTTAAGCAACCCAGTCTTCAAACTCATCTCTTTGTTACAGTCCTTCTGCACCCCAGTCTCAAACCTCTTCTCTCTGTTACAGGCCTTCTGCACGCCAGTCTCCAAATCTGCTGTCTGTAGCAGGCCTTCTGCACCCAAGTCTCCAACCTCTGCTCTCTGCAACGATCCTTCTGCACCCCAGTCTTTAACCTCTGCTCTCTGCAATGATCCTACTGCACCCCAGTCTCCAAAACCTGATCTCTACAACAGTCCTTCTGCACCTTAGTCTCCAACCTCTGATCTCCGCAACAGTTCTTCTGCATCCCAGTCTCCAAACTCTGCTCTCTGCAACATTCCTCCAGCACCCTAGTTACCAACATGTGCTCTCTGTTACACTCCTTCTGCACCCCAGTCTCCAACCTCTGCTCTCTGTAACAGTCCTCCTGTACTGCAGAATCCAACCTCTGCTCTCTGTAACGGTTTTTCTGCACCCCAGCCTGCAATCTCTGCTTTCTGTGTCAGTTCTTCTGCACCCCAGTCTCCAACCTCTGCTCTCTGCAACAGTCCTTATGCACCACAGATTCCAAAATCCGCTATCTGCAACAATCTGTCTGCACCCCAGTCTCCAACCTCTGCTCTCTGTAACAATCCTTCTGCACCTCGGTCTCCAAACTCTGTACTCCTCAACGTTACTTCTGAACCTCAGTCTCCAACATCTACCCTCTGTAACAGTCTTTCTGAACCTCATTCTTCAACCTCTGCTCTCTGTAGGATCCTTCTCAAACCCAGTCTCCAAACTCGGCTCTCTGTAACTGTCCTTCTGCACACCAGTCTCCAACATCTACTCTCTGCAACGACCCTTCTTAACCCCAGTCTCCAACCACTGCTCTCTGCAACAGTCCTTCTGCACACCAGTCTCCAAACTCTGCTCTTTGCAACAGTCTTTCTGCACCCTAGTTCTCAACATCTGATCTCTGCAATAGTCCTTCAACACCCCAGACTCCAACCACTGTTCTCTGTAAAAGACATTCTGTACTGCAGTCCAACGTCTACTCTCTGTAACCTTGTTTCTTCACGACAAACTCCAATCTCTGCTTTCTCTATCAGTTCTTCTGCACCCAAGTCTTTAACCTCTGCTCATTGCAATGATCCTACTGCACACCAGTCTCCAACCTCTGATCTCTACAACAGTCCTTCTGCACCTAAGACTCCATCCTCTGCTCTTTGTAACAGTCCTTCAGCAACCCAGTCTCCAAAATCTGCTCTCTGTAAAAGTCCTTCTGCACCTCAGTCTTCAACATCTGCTCTCTGCAACAATTTTTCTGCACTTCAGTTTGAAACCTCTGCTCTCTGCAAGGACCCTTCTGTACCCCAGTCTCCTACCTGTGCTCTGTGTAACAGTCCTGCTGCACCTCAGTCTCACAAGTCTGCTCTCTCTAAGATCCTTCTGCAACTTAGTCTTTAAACTCTGCACTCTGTAACAGTCCTGCTGCACAACAGTCTCCAAACTCTGCTCTTTGTAACAGGACTTCTGCAACCCAGTCTCTAAACTCTGCTCTCTGTAACAGGCCTTCTGCACCCCAGTCTCCAACCTCTTCTCTCTGCAACAATTCTTCTCCACCCCAGTCTCAAATATCTTCTCTCTGCCACAGTCATTTTGCACCCCAGTCTCCAAACTCTGCTCTCTGTAAGATCCATCTGAACCCCAGTCTCCAAACTCTGCTCTCTGTAACAGTCCTTCTGCACACCAGTCTCCAACATCTGCTCTCTGAAACCGTCCTTCTGCAACTCAGTCTGAAAACTCTGCTCTCTACAACGATCCTTTTGCACCTCAGCCTCCTACCTCTGCTCTCTGTAAGACCCTTCTGCAACCCAGTCTCCAAACTCAGTTCTTTGTAACAGTCCTTATGCACAACAGTTTCCAACCTCAGCTCTACATAACAGGAATTCTCCAACCCAGTCTAGAAGCTATGCTCTTTGTAACAGTCTTTCTGCACCCCAGATTCCAAACTCTGCTCTCAGCAACAGACATTCTGCACTCCAGTCTCCAACCTCTGCTCTCTGTAACAATCCATCTGCACCCTAGTCTTCTACTGCTCTCTTTAATTTTCCTTCTGCACCTCAATCTCCAACCTCTGCTCTCTGCAAAGTTCCTTCTGCAAACCTGTCTTAAACCTCTGCTCTCTGCAACAGTCCTTCTGCACCCCAGTCTCCAAACTCTTCTATCTGCAACAATTTGTCTCCATCCCAGTCTCCAACCTCTGCTCTCTGCAACAGTCCTTCTGCACCCCAGTCTCTAAACTCTGCTTTCTTTAACAATTCTTCTGCAACCTAGTCTCCAACATCTGCTCTCTGTAACAGTCCTTCTGCACCCTAGTCTCCACTCTCTGCTTTCTGTATCAGTCCTTCTGCACCCCAGTATCCAACCTCTTCTCTCTGCAACAGTCTTTATGCACCCTAGTTAGCAACATCTGATCTCTGCAAGAATCCTTCTGCACCCCAGACTTCAACCACTGCTCTCTGTAAAAGACATTCTGTACTGCCGTCCAACATCTGCTCTCTGTAACATTCTTTCTTCAACACGAACTCCAATCTCTGCTTTCTGTATCAGTCTTTCTGTACCCCAGTCTCCAAACACTGCTCTCTGTAAGAGTCCTACTGCACATCAGTCTCCAACTTCTTCTCTCAGTAAGATCCTACTGCACCCCAGTATCCAAACTCTGCTCTCTGTATCATGCCTTCTCTACCCGAGTCCCCAACCTATGCTGTCTGCAATGGTCGAGCTGCACCCCAGTCTCAAACCTCTGTCCTCTGCAAAAGTTTTTCTGCTCCCCAGTCTCCAACATCTGCTCTCTGTAACAGTCCTTCTGTACCGCAGTCTCAAAACTCTGCTCTCTGTAAGATTCTTCTGAAAACCAGTCTCCAAACTCTGCTTTCTGTAACAGTACCTCTGAACCCAGACTCCAAACTCTGTTCTCTGTAACAGTCCTTCTGCACCCAAGTCTCCAACCTCTGCTCTCTGTAACAGTCCTTCGGCACTCCCAGTCTCCACCCTCTGCTCTCTGTAATGATCCTTCTGCACCCAAGTCTTCAACGTCTGCTCTCTGCAACAATCCTTCTTCACCACAGTCTCCAAACTTTTTTCACTGGAATATTCTTCTGCACCCCAGTTTCTAAACTCTTCTCTCGGTAACATTCCTTCTGCACCACAGTCTCTAACGTCTACTCTCTGCAATGGTCCCTATGCACCCCAGGATCTAACTTTGTTCTCTACAACAGTTCTTCGATACCGCAGTCTTCAACCTCTGTTCTCTGTAAGGTTCCACCTGCACCCAATTCTCCAAACTTTGCTCTCTGCAACAGTCCTTCTGCACCCCAGTCTCCAAAATCTGCTTTCTGCAACAGTTCTTTTCCACCGCAGTCTCCAACTTCTGCTCTCTGTTACCGTCCTTCTGTACTTCAGCCTCCAACCTCTGCTCTCTGTAAAGGTCTTTCTACACCGCAGTCTCCAAACTCTGCTTTCTGTATCAGTCGTTCTGCACCCCAGTCTCTAAACTCTGCTCTCTGTAACAGTCCTTCTGCACCTCAGACTCCAACCTTTGCTCTCTGCAATAGTCCTACTGCACCCCAATCTCCAACCTCTGGTCTCTGCATCAATCCTTCTGCACCCCACTCTCCAAACTCTGTTCTCCACAACAGTTATTCTGCACCCCAGTCTCCAAACTTTGCTCCCTGTAACAGTTCTTCTGTACCACAGTAGCCAACCTTTGTTCTCTCTAAGGGTCCTTCTGCACCTCAGTCTTCAACCTCTGCTCGCTGCTAAAGACCTTCTGCAGCCCAGTCTCCGAAATCTGCTCTCTGCAACATTCCTTTTCCACCCCAATCTCCAACCTCTGCTCTCTGTAACCGTGCTTCTGTACTACTGTCTTCAACCTCTTATCTCTGTAATGGTCCTTCTGCACCCAAGTTTCCAAAGTCCAATAGTCCTACTGCAGCCCAATCTCCAACCTCTGCTCTCTGCAACAGTCCTTCTGCACCTCAGTGTTCAAACTCTCCTCTTTGTATGTTACTTCTGAAATCCAGTCTCCAAACTCTGCTATATGCAATGGTCCTTCTGCAACCCAGTCTCCAACCTCTGTTCTCTACAACAGTTATTCTGCACCCCAGTCTCCAGCATCTGCTCTCTGCAACAGTCCATCTCTACCCCAGTGTCCAACCTCTGCTCTCTGTAACAGTCCTTCTGGACCCGAATCTCCAAACTCTGCTCTCTATAGCAGTCCTTCTACATCCCAGTCTAAAACCTCTGCTCTCTGCAAAAGTTTTTCTGCACCCCAGTCTCCAACCTCTTTTCTCTGTAACTATCTTTCTGCACCTCAGTCTCCAAACTCTGCTCCTTGCAAGCGTCCTTCTGCACCTCAGTCTCCAACCTCTACTCTCTGAAACAATGCTTTTGCACCTCAGTCTCCAACCTCTGCTCTTTGTAAGATCCTTCCTCACTCCAGTCTCCAACCTCAGCTCTCTGTAGCAAGCCTTGGGCACCCCAGTCTCCAACCTCTGCTCTCTGTATCAGTCCATCTGCACCCCAGTCTCCAACCTCTGCTCTCTGCAATGATCCTTCTGCACCCCAGTCTCTAACCTCTGCTCCCTGAAACAGTCCTTGTGCAAACCAGTCTTCAACATCTGCACTCTGCAACAGTTCTTCTGTACCTCAGTCTGAAAAATCTGCTCTCTGCAAAAATCCCTCTGAACCCCAGTCTCCAACCTCTGCTCTCTGTAACAGTCTTTCTGTACCTCTGTCTCCTACCTCTGCTCTCTGTAAGACCCTTCTGAAAACAAGTCTGCAAACTCTGCTCTCTGTAACAATCCTTCTGCACCCCAGTCTCCAAACTCTTCTCTCTGTAACAGGCCTTCTGCATCCCAGTCTCCAACATCTGCTTTCTCTAAGAGGCCTTCTGCACCCCAGTCTCCAAACTCTAATCTCTGCAACGATCCATCTGCACCCCGGTTTGCTACCTCTGCTCTCTTAAACAGTCCTTCTGCACCCCAGTTGCCTACCTCTGCTCTCTGTAAGATCTTTCTGCACACCAGTCTACAACCACTGCTCACTGTAACAGTCTTTCTGGAAACTAGTATCCAAACTCTGCTCTCTGCAACATTCCTTCTGCACCCAGTATCAAAAGTATGCTCTCTGTAAAAGTCTGTCTGCACCCCGGTCTCCAACCTCTGCTCTCTGTAATGATCCTTTTGCACGCCAGTCTCAAACATCCGCTCTCTGTAACAGTCCTTTTGCCCCGCAGTCTCCAAACTCTTTTCTCTGTAAGATCCTTCTGAAACCCAGTCTCCAACCTTTGCTATCTGTAACTGTCTTCTGCACCCCAGTCTTTAAACTCTGCTCTCTGCAACAGTTCTTCTGCACCTCAGTCTCCAAACTCTGCTTTCTGCAACAGTCCTTCTGCACCCAAGTCTCCAACCTTTGCTCTCTGCATCATTCCTTCTGCACCCCAGTCTCCAAACTGTGCTCTCTGTAAAAGTCTTTCTGCACCTCAGTCTCCAAACTCTGCTCTCTGTAACGATCCTTCTGCACCCCAGTCTCGAACCTCTGCTCTCTGCAACCACCCTTCTGCACTTCAGTCTCCAACCTCTGCTCTCTGCAACGATCCTTCTGCACCCCAGTCTCAAAATCATCTCGCTGCAACAGTCCTTGTGAACCCCAGTCTCAAACATCTGCTTTTTGCAACAGTTCTTCTGTACCTCAGTCTGAAAACTCCGCTGTCTGTAATACTCCATTGGCAACCCAGTCTTCAACCTCTGCTCTCTGTAACAGTTCTTCTGTACCCAAATCCAAATCTCTGCTCTATGCAACAGTCCTTCTGTGCACAAGTCTCCAACATATGCTCTCTTAAACAGTCCTTCTACACCACAGTCTCCAACTCTGCTCTCTGAAACAGTCCTTCTACACCCCAGTCCCCAAACTCTGATCGCCCCAACTATCCTTCTGCACCCCAGTCTCCAAAGTCTGTTCTCAACCCCGTTCCTCTGCACCCCTGTCTCCAACCTCTGCTCTCTGTAACAGTCCTTCTGCACCACAATCTCCAACCTCTGTTCTCTATAAGGGTTCTTATGCACCCAGTATCCAACCTCTGCTTTCTGTATCATTCATTTTGAACCACAGTCTCCAAACTCTGCCCTCTGTAACCGTCCTTCTGCAACTCAGTCTGCAACCTCTGCTAGTTGCAACAGTCTTTCGGCACCCTAGTCTCCAACCTTTGCTCTCTGCAACAGTCCTTTTGCTCCCCAGTATTCAACATCTGCTCTCTGCAACAGTCATTCTACACCCTAGTATCCAAACTTTGCTCTCTGTAACAGTCCTTCTGTACTGCATTCTCAAACCTCTGCTCTCTGTAAGGGTACTTCTGCACCCGAGTCTCCAACCTCTGCTTTCTGTGTCAGTCCTTCTGCACCCCAGTCTCAAACTTCTGCTCTGTGTAACTGTCCTGCACTTTAGTCTTCAACCTCTGCTCTCTGCTACAGTCCTTCTGGACCCCAATCTCCAACCTCTACTCTCTGCAACAGTCCTTCTACATCCCAATCTAAAACCTCTGCTCTCTGCAACAATCCTTCTGAACCCCAGTCTCCAAACTCTGATCTCTGTAACAATCCTTATGCACCTCAGTCTCCAACCTCTGCTCTTTGCAACGGTCCTTCTGCACCTCAGTCTCCAACCTCTAATCTCTGTAACAGTGCTTCTGCGCCTCAGTCTCCATCCTCTGCCCTCTTTAAGATCCTTCTGCAACCCAGTCTCCAATCTCTGCTCTCTGTAGAAGTCCTTCATCACCCCAGTCTCCAAATTCTGCTCTCTGTAACAGGCCTTCTGAACCCCAGTCTCTATCCTCTGCTCTCTGTATCAGTCCATCTTCACCCCAGTCTCCAACGTCTGCTCTCTGCAATGATCTTTCTGCACCACAGTCTCTAACCTCTGCTCTCTGCAACAGTCTTTGTGCAACCCAGTCTACAACATCTGCTCTCTGCAACAGTTCTTCTTTACCTCAGTCTTAAAACTCTAGTCTCTGCAATAATCCGTCTGCACCCCAGTCTCTAACATCTGTTCTCTGTAACAGTCCTTCTGTACCTCAGTCTCCAACCTCTACTCTCTGTAACAGTGCTTCTGCGCCTCAGTCTCCATCCTCTGGTCTCTTTAAGATCCTTCTGCAACCCAGTCTCCAATCTCTGCTCTCTGTAGCAGACCTTCATCACCCCGGTCTCCCAATTCTGCTCTCTGTAACAGGCCTTCTGCACCCCAGTCTCCAACCTCTGCTCTCTGTATAAGTCCATCTGCACCCCAGTCTCCAACGTCTGCTCTTTGCAACGATCCTTCTGCACCCCAGTCTCTAACCTCTGCTCTCTGCAACAGTCATTGTCCAACCCAGTCTACATCTGCTCTCTGCAACAGTTCTTCTTTACCTCAGTCTGAAAACTCTGCTCTATGCAATAATTCGTCTGCACCCCAGTCTCCAACATCTGCTCTCTGTAACAGTCTTTCTGCACCTCAATCTTCTACCTCTGCTTTCATCAGCAGACCTTCTGCACCCCAAACTTCAACCTCTGCTCTCTGCAACATTCCTTCTGCTCCCCAGTATCAAACCTGTTCTCTCTATAAAAGTCCGTCTGCACCCCAGTCTCTAACCTCTTCTCTCTGTAACGATCCTTCTGCACCTAAGTCTCGAACCTCCACTCTATGTAACAGTCCTTCTGCGCCTCAGTCTCCAAACTTTTTTCTCTGTGAGATCTTTCTGAAACTCAGTCTCTAAAGTCTGCCCTCTGAAACAGTCCTTCTGAACCCCAGTCTTTAATCTGCTCTCTGCAACAGTCCTTCCGCACCTCAGTCTCCAAACTCTGCTCTCGGCAATATTCCTTCTGCATCCCATTCTCCAACCTGTGCTCCCTGTAAAAGTCCTTCTGCACCCCAGTCTCCAAACTCTGCTGTCTGTAACGATCTTTCTGCACCCCAGTCTTGAAACTCTGCTCTCTGCAACGATCCTTCTGCACCTCAGTCTCCAACTTCTGCTCTCTTCAACGATCCTTCTGCACCCCAGTCTGAAACCTCTGCTCACTGCAACAGTCTTTGTAAACCCCAGTCTCCAACATCTGCTTCATGAAACAGTTCTTCTGTACCTCAGTCTGAAAACTCTGCTCTGTGCCATAATCCATCTGTACCCCAGTGTCAAACCTCTGCTCTCTGTAACAGTCCTTCTGTACCTCAGTCTCAAATCTCTGCTCTATGCAACAGTCCTTCTGCACAAAAGTCTCCAACATCTTCTCTTTTAAACAGTCCTTCTAAACTCCAGTCTCCAACCTCTGCTCTCTGCAACAGTTCTACTACACCCAAGTCTCCATACTCTGCTCGCCCCAACGATCCTTCTGCACCCCAGTCTCCAACATCTGCTCTCTAAAACAGTCATTCTACACCGCAGTCTCCAAACTCTGCTCTCTTCAACAGTCCTTATACAACCCAGTCTCCATACTCTGCTCGCTCCAACGATTCTTCTGCATCCCAATCTCCAACGTCTCCTCTCTGAAACTGTCATTCTACACCACAGTCTCCAACATCTGCTCTATGCAACAGTCCTTCTACACCCTAGTCTTCATAATCTGCTCATCCCAACGATCCTTCTGCACCCCAGTCTCCATTCTCTACTCTCTGCAATAGTCCTTTTGCACCCCAGTCTCCAACATCTGCTCTCTGCAACATTCATTCTCCACCCCAGTCTCCAACCTCTGCTCTCTGTAAGAGTTCATCTGTACTGCATTCTCCAACCTCTGCTCTCTGTAAGGGTACTTCTGCACCAGAGTCTCCAACCTCTGTTTTCTGTGTCAGTCGTTTTGCACCCCAGTCTTCAACCTCTGCTCTGTGTAAGTGTCCTTCTCCACGTTAGTCTCCAACCTCGGCTCTCTGCTACACTCTTTCTGGACCTCAATATCTAACCTTTACTCTCTGCAACAGTCCTTCTACATCACAGTCTAAAACCTCTGCTCTCTAAAACAGTCTTTCTGCAACTCTGTCTCCAACCTCTGCTCTCTGCAAGGGTCCTTCTGCACCTCAGTCTCCAACCTCTGCTCTCTGTAACAGTGCTTTGGCACCTCAGTCTCCAACCTCTGCTCTCTGTAAGATCTTTCTGCATACCAGTCTCCAAACTCTACTCTCTGTAACAGTCCTTAATCACCCCATTCTCCAAACTCTGCTCTCTGTAACAGGCCTTCTGCACCCCAGTCTCCAAACTCTGCTCTCTTTATCAGTCCATCTGCACCCCAGTCTTCAACGTCTGCTCTCTGTAACGATCTTTCTGCACCCAAGGCTCCAAACTCTGTTCGCTGCAACAGTCCTTGTGCAACCCAGTCTACAAAATCTGCTCTCTGCAACATATCTTCTGTACCTCAGTCTGAAAACTCTGCTCTCTGCAAGAATCCTTCTGCACCCCAGTCTCCAACCTCTGCTCTATGTCAAAGTCCTTAAGCACCTCAGCCTCCAACCTCTGCTTTAAGCAACAGTCCTTCTGCACCACAGTCTTCAACATCTGCTCTCTGCAACATTCCTTCTGCACCGCAGTATCAAACCATTGCTCTCTGTAAAATTCGTCTGCACCCTAGTCTCAAACCTCTGCTCTCTGTAATGATTCTTCTGCACCCCAGTCTCGAAACTCCGCTCTCTGTAACAGTCCTTCTGCACATCAGTCTCTAAACTCTATTCTCTGTAAGATACTTCTGAAAACCAGTCTCCAACCCAACCTCTGCTCTCTGTATCAGTCCTTCTGCACCCCAGTCTCCAACCTCTGCTCACTGCAACAGTTCTTCTGTACCTCAGTCTGAAAAATCTGCTCTCTGCAATAATCCTTTTGCACCTGAGTCTCCAACCTCTGCTCTATGTAACAGTCCTTCTGTACCTCAGTCTCAAACTTCTGCTCTGTATCAGCCCTGCACCCCTGCCTCCCATATCTTCTCTCTGTAACAGTCTTTCTTCACCTCAGTCTTCAACCTCTGCTCTGTGTAACAATCTTTCTGTACCCCAGTGTCCAATCTCTGCTCTCTGCAACGATCCCTCTGCATCCGAGTCTCCAACATCTCCTCTCTGTAACAGTCCTTCTGCACCCAAGTCTCCAACATCTGATCTCTGCAACAGTCCTTCTGCACCTGAGTCTGGAAACTCTGCTTTCTCCAACGATCCTACCGCACCCCAGTCTCAAAACTCTGCTCTCTGTAACAGGCCTTCTGCACAACAGTCTCCGAACTTTGCTCTCTTTATCAGTCCTTCTGCACCCAAGTCGCAAACCTCTGCTCTTTGTTACAGTCCTTCTGCATGACAGTCTCCTTCATCTGCAGTCTGCAACAGTCCTTCAGCACCCCAGATTACAACTTCTGGTTTCTGCAACAGTCCTTCTACACCCCAGTCTCCAACCTCTGGTATCTTCAACAGTCATTCTGCACCCCAGTCTCCAAACTCTGCTCTCTATAAAAATCTTTCTGTGCCTCAGTCTCCAACCTCTACTCTCTGTTACAGTCCCTCTGCACCTCACTCTCCAACATCTGATCTCTGTAAGTTTCTTCTGCAATCCAGTCTCCAAACTCTGCCCTCTGTAACAGTCTTTCTGTACGCCTTCTCCAAATCTCCTCTCCGTAACAGGCCTTCTGCACCCCAGTCTCAAAAGTCTGTTCTCTATAACAATCCTTCTGCACCCCAGTCTCAAACATCTGCTCTCTGTAACATCCTACTGCAACCTTTCTAAAAACGCTGCTCTCTTAAACAGTCCTTCTGCAACTCAGTCTCCAAAGTCTGTTCTTTGCAACACTCCTTCTGCACCCCAGTCGCCAAACTCTACTCTCTGTAACAGTCCTTCTGTACCACAGTCTCCAAACTCTTCTCTCTGTAACGGTCCTTTTGCACCCCAGTCTCCAACCTCTGCTTTCTGTATCAGTCCTTCTGCACCCCAGTCTACAACCTCTGCTCTCTGTAACAGTCTTTCTGCACCTCATATCCAAACTCTGCTACCTGCAACAGTCCTTATGCACCCCAGTTTACAATCTGGTGTCTGCAAAATTTCTTCTAAACCCCAGTGTGCAACGTGTGCTCTGTGTAACAGTGCTTCTGCATCCCAGTCTCCAACTCTGCTCTCTGCAATGATCCTTCTGTACCTCAGTCTTAAAACTCTGCTCTCTTCAACAGTCCTTCTGCAGCCCAGTCTCCAAACTCTGTTCTCTGTAACAGTCTTTCTCCACCTCAGTCTTCAACCTCTGCTCTCTGAAAGAGTCCTTCTGCACCCCAGTCTCCCAACATCTGCTCTCTAAACAGTCCTTCTGCACCCCAGTCTCCAACATCTGGTCTCTGCAACAGTTCTTCTGCACCCCAGTGTCCAAACTCTGCTCTCCGCAATGATCCTTCTGAACCCCAGTCTCCAACGTCTGCTCTCTGAAAGATCCTTCTGACCCCAGTTTCAAAACTCTGCTCTCTGTAATATTCCTTTTCCACGCCAGTATCCAAACTCTGCTTTCTGCAACGGTCCTGCTGCACCCCAGTCTCCAACCTCTGTACTCTGGAACACTCCTTCTGCTCTGCAGTCTCCAAACTCTGCTCTCTGTAACAGTCCTTCTGTACCGAAGTTTCCAAACACTGCTCTCTATAAAGGTCCTTTTGCAAGCCAGTCTCCAACCTCTGTTTTCTTTGTCTGTCCTTCTGTACCTCAACCTCCAAACTCTGCTCTCTGCAAAAGTCCTTCTGCATCCCATTCTCCATCTTCTGCTCCATTCAACAGTCCTTCTGAACAAGAGTTTCCAACATCTGCTCTCTGAAAAAGTTTTTGGGTACCCTAGTCCCCAACCTCTGCTCTCTGCAACAGTCCTTCTGTACTGCAGTCTCCAACTTCTGCTCTCTGCAACGAAACTTCTACACCCCAGTCTCCAACATCTGCTCTCTGCAAAACTCCTTCTGCACCTCAATCTGAAAATTTTGGTCTCTGCAACAATCCTTCTACACCCCAGACTTCAACATCTGCTCTCTGTAACAGTCCTTCTGCACCTCAGTTTCCAAACTCTACTCAATGTAAGATCCTTCTGCAACACATTCTCCAAAATTTGCTCCCCTTAACAGTCCTTCTGCACCTCAGTCTCCAACCTCTGCTCTCTGTAACATTCGATCTACACCTCAGTCTGAAACCTCTTTTCTCTGCAGGATCCATCTGAACCCCAGTCTCCAGACACTGCTCTCTGTAACAGTCCTCCTGCACCTCAGTCTCCAAACTCTGCTGTTTGTAAGAACCTTCTGCAACTCAGTACCTAAATCTACTCTCTATAACTGTCCTTCTGCACCCAAGTCTTCAACCTCTGCTCTCTGTAACAGGCCTTCTGCACCCCAGTCTCCAAACTCTTCTCTCTGCAACCATCATTCTACACCTCAGTCTCCAACATCTGCTCTCTGTAAGATCCTTCTGCAACCCAGTCTCCCAACTCTGCACTCTCTAACAGACATTCTGCACACCTTCCTTGAACTCTCCTCTCCGTAACAGGCCTTGTGCACCCAATTCTCCAAATTTTGTTCTCTATAACAAGCCTTCTGCACCCCAGTCTCCAACCTCTACTCTTTGTAACAGTCCTTCTGCACCTGGGTCCCCAACATCTGCTCTCTGTTAGATCCTTCTTCAACCCAGTGTCTAAACTCTGTGATCTGTAGCAGTTCTTCTGGAGCCTTTCTCCACACTCTGCTCTCCGTAACATGCGTTCTGCAAACCAGTCTCCAACCTCTGCTCTCTGTAACACTCTTTTTGCACCTCAGTCTCCAACCTCTGCTCTCTGCAACGATCATTCTGCACCCTAGTCTTCAACGTCTCCTCTCTTCAACAGTCCTTATGAACCTCTGTCTCCAAATTCTGCTCTCTGCAACAGTCCTTCTTCACCCAAGTCTTGAACCTCTGCTCTCTGCAACAGTCCTTCTACACCCCAGTCTTCAACCTCTGTTCTGTGTAAAAGTCCTTCTGCACCCCAGACTCCAACCTCTGCTCTATGTAACAATTCTTCTGCACCTAAGTTTCCAACCTCTGCTCTCTGTAACAGTCCTTCTGCCCCATATACTCCAAACTCTGCTCTCTGTTACAGTCTTTATATACTGCAGTCTCAAACCTCTGCTCTCTATAACGGTCCCTCTGTACCCCAATTTCCAACCTCTGCTTCCTGTAACAGTCCTTCTGAACCTCAGTCTGAAACCTCTGCTCTCTGCACTATCCTTCTGCACCCCAGTCTCCAATCACTGCTCTCTGTAACATTCGTCCTGCACCACAGTCACCAACCATTGCTCTCTGTAAGGTCCTACTGCAACCCAGCCTCAAAATTCTGCTCTCTATAACAGTCCTTCTGCAACCCAGTCTCCAACCTATGCTGTCTGTAGCAGGCCTTATGCACACCAGTCTCCAAACTCTGCCCTCTGAAACAATCCTTCTGCACGCCAGTCTGCAACCTCTGCTCTTTGTAACGGTCCTTCTGCACCCCAGTCTCACACCTCTGTTTTCTTAATCATAATTCTTCACCCCAGTCTCAAACGTCTGCTCTGTGTAACAGTCCTTCTGCATCCAAGTCTCCAACGTCTGCTCTCTACAACAGTCCTTCTGCACCCCAGTCTCCAACCTCGGCTTTCTGCAACATTCCTTCTGCACCACAGTCTCCAACCTGTGCTCTCTGTAACAGTCCTTCTGCACCGCAGTCTCCCACCTCTTCTCTCTGTAACGATCCTTCTGCAGCCCATTCTCCACTTCCGCTCTCTTCAAGGATTCTTCTGCAACTCAGTCTCCAACTTCTGCTCTCTTAAATGATCCTTCTGCACCGGAGTCTCCAACCTCTGCTCTCTGTAACTGTTTTTCTGCCCCTAAGACTCCAACCTCTGCTCTCTGTAAACGTTCTTCTGCACCCTTGTCTCCAACCTCTGCTCTCTGCAACGATCCTTATGCACCACTGTCTTTAACATCTGCTCTCTGCAACTGTCTTTCTGCACCGCAGTCTCCAACCTCTGTTCTCTGTAAGGTCGTTCTGCACTCCAGTTTCCAAACTCTGCTCCCTGTAACATTCCTTCTCCAACTCAGTCTAAAACCTCTGCTTTCTTCAATGGTCCTGCTGAAACCCAGTCTCCAACATCTGTTCTCTGCAACAGTCTTTCTACTCCCAAGTCCCAAACCTCTGCTCTCTGTAACAGTCTTTCTGTACCGCAGTCTCCAACCTCTGCTCTCTTTAACGGTCCTTCTGCACCCCAGTCTCAAACCTCTGCTTTCTGTATAAGTTTTTGTAAACTACGGTTTCCAAACTCTGCTCTCTGTAACAGTACTTTTGCACCTCTGTCTCAAACCTCTGAACTCTGCAAGCTTACTTCTGCACCCCATACTCTAACCTCTGCTCTCTGTAAAAGTCCATCTGCACCCAATTCTCTAAACCCTGCTCTATGCAACATTTCTTCTGTACCACAGTCTCCAACTTCTGCTCTCTCTACCGGTCCTTCTGCACCCCAGTCTCAACCTCTGTGTTCTGTATCAGTAATTCTGCACCCAAGTCTCAAAACTTTTCTCTCTGTAACATTCTTTCTGAACCTCAGTCTCCAACCTCTGCATCTGCGAAAGTTCTTCTGCACCCCAGTCTCCAAACTCTGCTCCCTGCAAAGGTTCTTCTGAACCCCAGTCTCCAACATCTGCACTCTGAAACAGTTCTTCTATAAACCATTCTCCAACCTCTGCTCTCTGTAACAGTCCTCGTGTATTGCAGTCTCTGAACTCTGCTCTCTGCAACGGTCCATCTTCACCCCAGTCTCCAAACTCTGCTTTCTTTAACAGTCCTTCTGAACCCCAGTCTCCAACCTCTGCTCTCTCTAACAGTCCTTATGCACCTCAGTCTCCTAATTTTGCTCTCTGCAAAAGTCCTTCTGCATCCAAGTCTCCAACACCTGCTTCCTGCAACAGTCCTTCTTCATCCCATTCTCCAATTTCTGCTATTTGAAAACAGTCCTTCTGCACCCCAGCCTCCAAACTCTGCCCTCTGTAACAGTCCTTCTGCACCTCAGTCTCCAACCTCTGCTCTATGTATGGTCCTTCTGCAACCCAGTCTCCAAACTCTGCCCTCTGTAACAGTCGTTCTGCATCCCTTCACCAAACCCTGCTCTCTGTAACAGGCCTTCTGCACCACAATCTCCAACCTCTGTTCTCTGTTACAGTCCTTCTGCACCCCAGTTTCAAACCTCTGCTCTCTACAAAGATGCTTCTGCACCCCAGTCTCCAACCTCTGTAATCTCCAACAGTCCTTCTGAACCTCAGTCTAAAAACTCGGTTCTCTGCAATGATTTTTCTGCACCCTAGTCTCTAAACTCTGCTCTCTGCAACAGTCCTGTTCCACCACAGTCTCTAACCTCTGCTTTCTGTAAGATCCTGCTGCAAACCCTGTCTCCAAACTCTGCTCTCTGTAACAGTCCTTCTGCACCCCAGTCTCCAACCTCTGCTCTCTGTAACAGTCCTTCTGCAACTCAGTCTCCAAACTCTGCTCTCTGTAACATTCCTTCTCTACCCCATCTCCAACCTCTGCTCTCTGCAACGGTCCTTCTGCACGACAGTCTCCAACCTCTGTTCTAGGAAACAATCCTTCTGCACCCCAGTCTACAAACTCTGCTCTGGGTATCATTTCTTCTGCACCTCAGTCTCCAACCTCATCTTTATGTAAGATCTTTCTGCAACCCAGTGTCCAAACTCTGCTCTCTGTAACAGTCCTTCTGCACCCCAGTCTCAAACCTCTGCTATGTGCAACAGTTTGTCTGCACCGCAGTCTCCATATTCTGCTCTCTGAAAGATCCTTCTGCACCCTAGTCTCCAAACTCTGATCTCTGTAACTGTCCTTCTTCACCCCAATCTCCAACCTCTGCTCACTGTAACAATCCTTCTGCACCTCAGTCTCCAACCTCTACTTTCTGCCAAAAATCCTTCTGCACCCCAGTCTCCAACAATTGCTCTCAGTAACATTTATTCTGCACCTTAATCTCCAACCTCTGCTCTATGTAAGATCCTTCTGCAATCCAGTCTCCATATTCTGCTCTCTGAAACAGTCCTTTTGCACCCAAGTCTCCAACCTCTGCTTTGTGCAACAGTTCGTCTGTACAAGACTCTCCAAACTCTGTTCTCTGTATGATACTTCTGCACCCCAGTCTCAAAACTCTGATCTCTGTAACAGTTCTTCTTCACCCCAGTCTCCAACCTCTGCTCCCTGCAAGAATCCTTCTGCACTTAAGTCTCCAACTTCTGCTCTCTGAAACACTTCTTCTGCACCCCAGTCTTTAAAATCTACTCTCTGAAACAGTCCTTCTGCATCCCATTCTCCAAACTCTGCTCTCTGCAACAGTCCTTCTGTATTCTGGTCTCCAACACCTGCTCTTTGTAACAGTCCTTATGTATTAGAGTCTACAAACTCTGCTGTATGTAAGGTTCATTCTGGACCCAAGTATCCAACCTCTGCTTTCTGTATCAGTCCTTCTGCACTCCAGGCTCCAACGTCTGCTCTCTGTAACAGTCCTTCTGAATCTCAGTCTCCAAAATCTGCTCTCTATAACAGTCCTTCTGCACCCCAGTCTCCAAACTGTGCTCTCTGCAACAGTCCATCTAGACTCCAGTCTTCAACCTCTGCTCTGTGTAACAGTACTTCTGCACCCCAGTTTCCAATCTCTGCTTTCTGCAACGATCCTTCTCCATCCCAGTCTCCAACATCTGCTCTCTGCAACCGTCCATCTGCACCCAAGTCTCCAACCTCTGCTGTCTGCAATGATCCTTCTGCACAACAGTCTCCAACCACTACTCTTTGCAATAATCCTACTGCACCCCAGTCGCCAACCTCTACTCTCTGTAACAATCCTTCTCCACCGCAGTCTCCAAACTCTGCTCTATGTAATATTCTTCTGCAAACCAGTCTCCAAACTCTGCTCTTTGTAACAGCCCTTCTGTACCCAGTCTCCAAACTCTGCTCTCTGTAACAGGCCTTCTGCACCCCAGTCTCCAAACTCTGCTCTCTGTATCAGTCCTTCTTCACCCCAGTCTCCATACTCTGCTCTCTTTAACATTCTTTCTGCATCTCAGTCTCCTACCACTGCTCTCTTCAACAGTTCTGCACACCAGTCTCCAACATATGCACTCTGAAACAGTTCTTCTCCACTCCAGTCTCCAACCTCTGATCTCTGTAAAAGTCCTCCTGTATTGCAGTCTCCAAACTCTGCTATTTGTAATGGTCCTTCTTAACCTCAGTTTCCAACCTCTGCTTTTAATATCAGTCCTTCTGCACCCCAGTCTCCAACCTCTGCTATCTGCAACAGTCCTTCTGCATTGCAGTCTCCAAATTCTACTTTCTGCAAAAGTCCTTCTGCACCCAAGTCTCAAACACCTGCTTCCTGCAACATTCCTTCTGCACCCCGGTCTCCAAACTCTGGTCACTTTAACAGTCTTTCTGCACCTCCGTCTCTAAATTCTGCTCTCTGCAACAGTCCTTCTGCACCCAAGTCTCGAACCTCTGCTCTCTGTAACAGTCCTTCTACACCCCAGTCTTCAACTTCTGCTCTGTGTAACAGTCATTCTGCACCCAGTCTCCAACCTCTGCTCTTTGTAACAATTCTTCTGCACCATATTCTTCAACCTCTGCTCTCTGTAACAGTCTTTGTATACCGCAGTCTTTAACCTCTGCTCTCTGTAACGGTCACTCTGCACCCGAATTTCTAACCTCTGCTTTTTGTAACAATCCTTCTGTAACTCTGTCACCAAACTCTGCTCTCTGTAACCATCCTTCTGCACCTCAGTCTCCAACCTCTACTCTCTGTAACGGTCCTTCTGCACCCCAGTCTCCCACCTCAGCTTTCTGTATCATAATTCTTCACCCCAGTCTCCAACGTCTTCTTTGTTTAACAGTTCTTCTGCATCTCAGTCTCCAAAATCTACTCTCTGCAACAGTCCTTCTGTAAAGCAGTCTTCAACCTCTGGTCTCTGTCAGGGTCCTTCTGCACCTCAGTCTCCATCATCTGCTCTCTGCATCACAAACTGGACTCCAGACTCCAAACTTTGCTCTCTGCAACAGTTTATCTGCACCTCAGTCTCCAACCTGTGCTCTCCGTAAAAGTCCTACTGCACCCCAGTCGTCAACCTGTGCTCTCTGTAAAAGTCCTTTTTCACCATAATCTCCAAACTCTGCTCTCTTTAACTATCCTTCTGCGCCACAGTCTCCAACCTCTTCTCTCTTCAACAATCTTTCTGCACCCGTCTCCAACCTCTGCTCTCTGCAACGCTCTTTCTGCACTCCAGTCTCCAACCTCTGCTCTGTTTAACTATCATTCTGCACCCCAGTCTCCAACCTCTGCTCTATGCAACAGTCCTTCAGCACCAAAGTTTCAAACATCTACTTCTGCGAAATTTCTTCTACACCCCAGTCTTCAACTTCTTCTCTCTGCAACAGTCCTTCTACACCCCAGTCTCTATACTCTGCTCGCCCCAACGAACCTTCTGCACCCCAGTCTCCAACCTCTGTTCTCTGCAACAGTTATTCTGCACCCCAGTCTCCAACCTCTGCTCAATGTAACAGTCCTTCTGTACTGCAGTCTCCAACCTTTGTTCTTTGTAAGGGTCCTTATGCACCCCAGTATCCAACATCTGATTTCTGTATCCATCGTTTTCCACCGCAGTCTCCAAACTCTGCCCGCTGCAACAGTCCTTCTGCAACTCAGTCTTCAAACTCTGCTCTCTGCAATAGTACTTCTACACTCCAGTCTTCATCCTAAGCTCTCTCCAACAGTCCTTTTTCACCACAGACTCCAACATTTGCTCTCTAAAACAGTTCTTTTCCACCCCAGTCTCCAACCTCTGCTCTCTGTAAAATTTCTTCTGTACTGCAGTCTCCAACCTCTGCTCTCTGTAAGGGTCCTTCTGCACCCGAGTCTCCAACCTCTGCTTTCTGTATCAGTCCTTCTGCAACCAAGACTCCAACCACTGCTCTCTGTATCGATCCTTCTGCACCTCAGTCTCCATGTCTGCTCTCTGCAAAGGTCCTTCTGCACCTCAATCTCCAACCTCTTCTCTCTGTAACAGTGCTTCTGCTCCTCAGTCTCCAACATCTGCTCTCATAAGATCCTTCTGCAAGCCAGTCTGTAAACTCTGACCTCTGTAACAGTCTTTCTGCACCGGTTCTCCAAACTCTGTTCTCTGTAACAGTCCTAGTGTAGTGCAGTCTCCAAAAATATGCTCTCTGTAACGATCCTTCTGCACCCCAGTCTCCAACCTCTGCTCTCTGTAACAGTCTTTTTTCATCTCCATCTCCAAACTCTGCTCTCTGCCACAGTCCTCCTGCACCAAAGTCTCAAACCGCTACTCTCTAGAACACTCCTTCTGCATCTAAGTCTCAAAACTCTGCTCTCTGTAACAGTCCTTCTGTATTGCAGTCTCAAAACTCTGCTCTCTTTAATGTTCCTTCTGCACCCCAGTCTCCAACGTCTGCTTTCTGTATCATTTTTTCTGCACCCCATTCTCCAAACTCTGCTCTCATTAACAGTCCTTCTGCACCCCAGTCTCCAGCTTCTGCTCTTTGCAACATTTCTTCTTCAACGCAGTCTCCATCTGTGCTCTCTGTAACTGTCCTCTGCACCCCAGTTTCCACCCACTGATCTCTATAACAATCCTTCTGTACCTCAGTCTCCAAACTCTCCTCTCTAAAACAGTCCTTCTGCTCCTAAGTCTCCAACCTCTACTCTCTGTAAAAGTCCTTCTACACCTCAGTCTCCAATATTTGCTCTTTGTTAGATTCTTCTTCAAACAAGTCTCCCTCTGTAAAGCCCTTCTGCACCCCTTCTCCAAACTCTGTTCTCTGTAACAGTCCTTTTGCACCCCAGTCTCAATACTCTCCTCTCTACACGATCCTTCTGCACCCCAATATCCATCCTCTGCTCTCTGCAAAAGTCCTTTTTCACCGCAGTCTCTAAACTCCGCTCTTTGTAACAGTCCTCCTGTAGTGCAGTCTCCAAAATCTGCTCTCTGTAACGGTCCTTCTGCACAGCAGTCTCCAACCTCTGCCCTCTGTAATAGTCCTTCTGCACCTCAGTCTCCAAACTCTGCTCTCTGCAACAGTCCTCCTGCACCAAAGTCTTAAAACTCTGTTCTCTGCAACGATCCTTCTGCACCCCAGTCTCCAACCTCTGCTCTCTGTAAGAGTCCTGCTATATCTCAGTCTCCAACCTCTGCTGTCCTTAAGATCCTTCTGCAACCCTGTCTCCAAACCCTGCTTTCTGTAACAGTTCTTCTGCACCCCAGTCTCCAACCTCTGCTCTCTGTAACAGGCCTTTTGCACCTCATTCTCCAACCTCTTCTCTCTGTAACAGTGCTTCTGCACCTCAGTCTACAAACTCTGCTCTCTACAACAGTCCTTCTGCAAGCCAGTCTTCAACATCTGCTCTCTGCAAAATTCCTTCTGCACCTAAGTCTTAAAACTCTATTCTCTTCAACGATCCTTCTGCACCCTAGTCTCCAACATTTGCTCTCTGTAACAGTCCTTTTGAACCTTGGTCTCCAACCTCTGCTCTCTGCAACAGTCCTTTTGCACCTCAGTCTCCAAACTCTGCTCTCAGCAACGATTCTTCTGCACCTCAGTCTCCAAACTCTTCTCTCTGTAACAGTCCTTCTGCTCCCCAGTCTCTAACCTCTGCTGTCTGCAATGATCCTTCTGGACCCCAGTCTCCAACCTCTGCTCTCTGCAACGATTTTTCTGCACCCCAGTCTCCAACATCTGCTCTATGCAACAGTCCTTCTGAATTCCTGTCTCCAACCTGCTCTCTGTAATAACCTTCTGCACCACAGTTTCAAAACTCTGCTCCCAGTAACATTCCTTCTCCACCACAGTCTCCAACCTCTGCTTTCTGCAACGGTACTGCTGCACCTGAGTCTCCAAACTCTGTTCTCTGTAACAATCCTTCTTCTCCCCATTTCCAAACTCTTCTCTATAAATGTCCTTCTGCACTTCAGTCTCCAACCTCTGCTCTCTGCAAAAGTACTTCTGCACCCCTGTCTCCAACCTCTGCTCTCTGTAAGATCCTTCCGCACCCTAGTCTCCAAACTCTGGTCTCTGCGACAGTCCTTCTACACCCTATTCTCTAACCTCTGTTCTCTGCAACAGTCATTATGAACCACAGTTTCCAACTTTTGCTCTCTGGAACACTTTTTCTGTACCCTAGTCTCCAATGTATGCTCACTGTAACAGTCTTTCTGTACTGCAGTCTCCAAACTCTGCTCTCTGTAAGATTCTTCAGCAACCCAGTCTCCAACCTCTGCTCTCTATAACAGTCCTACTGCACTCCAGTCTCCAACCTTTCCTCTCTGTAACAGGCCTTCTGCACGCCAGTCTTCAAACTCTTTTTTCTGTATCAGGCCTTCTGCACCCCAGTCTCCGAAATCTGCTCTCTGCAATGATACTTCTGCACTCCAGTCTCCAACCTCTGCTCTCTGCAATGATCCTACTGCACTCCAGTCTCCTACCTCTGATTTCTGTAACAGCCCTTCTGCACCACAGTATCCAAATTCTGCTCTCTGTAAGATCCTTCTGACCCCACTATTTAACCTCTGCTCTCTGTAACAGTCTTTCTGCATCCAAATCTCCAACCTCTGCTCTCTGTTAAAGGACTTCCGCACCTTATTCTCCAACATCTGCTCTCTCTAACAATCCTTCTGTACCCATGTCTCCAACCTCTGCTCCATACAACGGTCTTTCTGCACCCTAGTTACCAACATCTGCTCTCTGTAACAGTTCTTCTTCACCCAAGTCTCCAACATCTGCTCTCTGCAAAATTTCTTCTGCACCTCAGTCTGAAAACTCTACTCTCTGCAACGACACTTCTGCACCCCAGTCTCCTACCTCTGCTCTCTGCAACAGTCCTTCTGGACCTCAGTCTCCCAACTCTGCTCTCTGTACAATCCGTCTTAAACCCAGTCTTTAAACTCTGCACTCTGTAACAGTCATTTTGCACCCCAGTCTCCAAACTCTGCTCTCTGTAAAATCCATCTGAACCCCAGTTTCCATCCTCTGCTCTCTGTAACAGTCCTTCTGGACCCCAGTCTCCAAACTCTGCTCTTTGTAATAGTCCTTCTGCACCTCAGTCACAGACCTCTGCTCTTTGTAACAGTCCTTCTGCAACCCAGTTTCTAAAATCTGCTCTCTGCAACAGTCCTTCTGCACCCCAGTCTCCAACCTCTGTCCTGTGCAACAGTCCTTCTGCTCCCAGTCTCCAACATCTGCTCTCTGCAACAGTCCATCTGTACTGCAGTCTCCAAACTCTGCTCTCCGTAACGGTCCTTCTACACCCCAGTCCTCAAACTCTGCTTTCTGTATCAGTCCTTCTGAACCTCAGTCTCAAACCTCTGCTCTCTGTATCTATCCTTCTGCACCTCAGTCTTCAACTTGTGCTCTCTGCAACATTCTTTCTGCACCCAGTCTCCAACCTCTGCGCTCTGTAACAGTTTTTCTATAGCGCAGTCTCCAAACTCTGGTCTCTGTAACTGTCCTTCTGCACCCCAATTTCCAACCTCTGCTTTCTGCAACAGTCCTTTTGCACCCAAGTCTCCAAACTCTGCTCTTTGTAAGATCCATCTGAACCTCAGTCGCAAAAGTCTGCTCTCTGTAACAGTTCTTCTGCACCCCAGTCATCAAACTATGCTCTCTGTAACAGTCCTTCTGCACCTCAGTCTCCAACCTCTGCTCTCTGTAAGATCTTTCTGCACTCAAGTTTCCAAAATCTGCTCTGTCTAACATTTCTTCTCCACCGCAGTCTCCAAACTCTTCTTTTCTGCGAGGGTCCTGCGGCACCCCAGTCTCCAACCTCTGTCATTTATAACAGTCCTCCTGCTTCCCAGTCTCCAACATCTGCTCTCTGTAACAGTCCTTATGTACTGCAGTCTCCAAAATCTGCTCTTGTAACGGTCCTTCTGCACCCAATTTCCAAACTCTGCTTCAAGTAACAGTCCTAATGCACCTGAGTCTCCAAACTCTGCTCTCTGTAACAGTCTTTCTAAACCTCAGTCTCCAACCTCTGTTCTCTGTAACACTCTTTATACATCTCAGTCTGAAACCTCTGCTCTCTGCAGGATCCTTTTGCACCCCAGTCTCCAACCACTGCTCTCTGTAACAGTCTGCCTGCAACTCAGTCTTCAACCTCTGCTATCTGTATGATCCTTCAGTAACCCACTCTCCAAACACTGCTCTCAGTAACAGTCCTTCTGCACCTCAGTCTCCAACATCCGCTCTCTGTAACAGTCTTTCTGCACCTCATTCTCCAACCTCATGCCTCTGTATGATCCTTCTAGAACCCAGTCTTTAAAATCTGCACTCTGTAACAGTCCTTCTGCATAACAGTCTCCAAACTCTGCTTTCTGTAACAGGACTTCTACAAGCCAGTCTCCAAGCACTGCTCTATGTAACAGGCCTTCTGCACCCCAGTCTCCAACCTCTTCTCTCTACATCGATTCTTCTCCACAACAGTCTCCAACTCTGCTCTCTGCAACAGTCCTTTTGCACCCCAGTCTTCAACCTCTGCTCTCTGTAAGATCCATCTGAAACCCAGTCTCCAAACTCTTCTCTATGTAACAGTCCTGCAGCCCAGTCTCCAAACTCTGCTCTCAGTAACATTCCTTCTGCACCTCAGTCTCCAATCTCTGCTCTCTCTAACAATCCTTCTGCACTCCAGTCTCCAACCTCTGCTCTCGGCAAAAGTCCTTCTGCACCCCAGTCTCCAGCCTCTGCTCTCTGCAACGATCCATCTGTACCCCAGTCTCCATCCTCTGCTATCTGCAACAGTCCTTCTGCACCACAGTCTCTAACCTCTGCTCTCTGTAAGATCCTTCTGCACTCCAGTTTCCAAACTCTGCTCTCTGTAACATTCATTCTCCACCCCAGTTTTTAAACTCTCCTTTCTGCAAGTGTAAAGCGGCACCCCAGTCTCCAACCTCTGTCCTCTGCAACAGTCCTTCTGCTGCCCAGTCTCCAACATCTGCTCTCTGTAACAGTCCTTCTGTACCACAGTCCCCAACCTCTGCTCTCCATAACGGTCTTTCTTCACCCCAGTCTCCAAACTCTGTTTTCTGTATCAGTTCTTCTGAACCCCAGTCTCAAAACTCTGCTCTCTGTATGTATCCTTCTGTACCTTTGTCTCCAACCTGTGCTCTCTTTATCATTTCTTCTACACCCCAGTCTCCAACCTCTGCTTTCTTTAACAGTTTTTTTATACCGCAGTCTACAAACTCTGCTCTCTTTAACGGTCCTTCTGCACCCCAATTTCCAAACTCTACACCCTGTAAGAGTCCTTCTGCACCTGAGTCTCCAAACTCTGCTCTCTGTAACAGTCCTTCTGCACCTCAGTCTCCAACCTCTAGTCTCTGTAAGATCCTTCAGTAAAACAGTCTCCAAACTCTGCTTTCTATAACAGTCCTTCTGCACCTCAGTCTTTAATTCTGCTCTCTGTAAGATCCTTCTGCACCCCTGTCTGCAAGCTCTGCTCCTTGCAACGATCCCTCTGCACCACAGTCTCCAAACTCTGCTCTATGTAACAGGACTTTTGCACCTCAGTCTCCAAACTCTGCTTTATGTAACAGGACTTCTGCACCTCAGTCTCCAACCTCTGCTCTCTTCAACAGTCCTGCTGCACCACAGTCTCTAACCTCTGCTCTCTGCAACAGTTCTTCTGCACCCCAGTCTCCAACCTCTGCTCTCTGCAACAGTTCTTCTGCACCACAGTCTCCAAACTCTGCTCTCTGTAGCATTTCTTCTGCACCTCAGTCTTCAAACTCTGTTATCTGAAAGGGTACTTCTGCACGTCAGTCTCCAAACTCTACTCTCTTTAACAGTCTTTCTGCACTTCAGTCTCCAACCTCTGCTCTCTGTAGCATCCTTCTAAAACCCAGTCTCCAAACTCTACTCTCTCTAACAGTCTTTCTGCACACCAGTCTCAAAACTCTGATTTCTGCAGTGATCCTTCTTAACCCCAGTATCCAACGTCTGCTCTTGGCAACAGTCCTTCTGCAACACAGTCCAAACTCTACTCTCTGCAACAGTCCTTCTGCACCCCAGTCTCCAACCTCTGCTCTCTGCAACAGTCCTTCTCAACCCCAGTCTCCAACCTCTGCTCTCTACAACAGTACTTCTGCACCCCAGTCTCCAAACTCTGCTCTCTGTAGCATTTCTTCTGCACCTCAGTCTCCAAACTCTGTTCTCTGCAAGGGTACTTCTGCACCTCAGTCTTCAAACTCTACTCTCTTAAACAGTCCTTCTGCACTTCAGTCTCCAAACTCTTCTCTGTGTAAGATCCTTCTGAAAACCAGTCTCCAAACTCTGTTCTCTGTAAAATTCCTATTCCACCCGAGTCTCAAACCTCTGTCCTCTGCAACTCTCTGTAACAGTCCTTCTGTACCGCAGTCTCCAACCTCTGCTCTCCATAATGGTCCTTCTACACACCAGTCTCCATCTCTGCTTTCTGTATCAGTCTGTCTGAACCCCAGTCTCCAACTTCTGTTCTTTATCGATCCTTCTGCACCTCAGTCTCCAACCTGTGCTCTGTGTAAGAGTCGTTCTGCACCCCAGTCTCTAACCTCTGCTCTCGGTAACATTCCTATACCGCAGTCTCCAACCTCTGCTCTCTGTAACGGTCCTTCTGCACCCCAATTTCCAAACTCTGTTTCCTGTAACAGTCCTTCTGCACCTGAGTCTCCAAACTCTGCTTTCTGTATCAGTCTGTCTGAAACCCAGTCTCAAACTTCTGTTCTCTATCGATTCTTCTGCACCTCAGTCTCAAACCTGTGCTCTATGTAAGAGTCGTTCTGCACCCCAGTCTCTAACCTCTGTTCTTGGTAACAGTCCTATACCGCAGTCTCCAACCTCTGCTCTCTGTAACGGTCCTTGTGCACCCCAATTTCCAAACTCTGCTTCCTGTAAAAGTCCTTCTACACCTCAGTCTCCAACCTCTGTTCTCTGTAACAGTCCTTCTGAACCTCAGTCTGAAACCTCTGGTCTCTGCACGATCCTTCTGAATCCCAGTCTCCAATATCTGCTCTCTGTAACAGTCCTTGTGTACTGCAGTCATCAAACTCTGCTCTCTGTAAGATTCTTCAGCAACCCAGTCTCCAAATACTGCTTTCTGTATCACTCCTACTAAACCACAGTCTTCAACCTTTGCTCTCTGTATCTATCCTTCTGCACCTCAGTCTCCAACCTGTGCTTTCTGTAACAGTCTTTCTGCACTGAAGTAACCCACCTCTGCTCCTTTTAACAGTCCTTCTATACCGCACTCTCCAAACTCTGGTCTCTGTAACGGTCCTTCTGCACCCCAATTTCCAACCTCTGCTTTCTGTAACAGTCTTTCGGCACCTCAGTCTCCTAACTCCGCTCTTCGTAACAGTCTTTCTACAACACAGTCTCTAACCTCTGCTCTCTGTAACAGTACTTGTGCACCTGAGTCTCCAACCTCTTATCTCTGCAACGATTCTTCTCCACCCCAGTCTCCAACATCTGCTCTCTGCAACAGTCCTTTTGTACCCCAGTCTCCAAACTCTGCTCTCTGTAAGATCCATCTGAACCCCAGTCTCCAACCTCTGCTCTCTGTAACAGTCTTTCTGCACATCAGTCTCCAAATTAAGCTTTCTGTATCTGTCCTTCTGCACCTCAGTCTCCAACCTCTGCTCTCTCTAACAGTCCATCAGCACCCCAGTCTCTAAAATACGCTCTCTGCAACAGTCCTTCTGCACCCCAGTCATCAACATCTGCTCTCTGCAACAGTCCTTCTGCACCCCAGTCTCCAATCTCTGCTCTCTGCAAAGATCCTTCTGGACCCCAGTCTCCAACGTCTGCTCTCTGCAACAATCCTTGTGCACCATAGTCTCCAAACTCTGCTATGTGTAAGATACTTCTGTACTCCAGTTTCCAAATTCTGCTCTCTGTAACATTTCTTCTCCTCCGCAGTCTAAAACCTCTGTTCTCTGCAACAATCCTTCTGCTCTCCAGTCTCCGAGATCTGCTCTCTGTAACAGTCATTCTGTACCGCAGTCTCCAAACTCTTCTCTTTGTATCGGTCCTTCTACACCCCAATTTCCAACCTCCGCATTCTGTAACAGTCCTTCTGAACCTCAGTCTCAAAAATCTGCTCTGTGCAACAGTCCTTCTTTACCTCAGTCTCCAACCTCTGCTCTCTGTAACAGTCCTTCTGAACACCAGTCTCCAAACTCTACTCTGTGTATCTGTCCTTCTGCACCTCAGTCTCCAACTTCTGCTCTCTGTACCAGTCCATCTGCACCCCAGTCTCAAAAATCTGCTCTCTGAAACAGTCCTTCTACACCCCAGTCTCTAACATCTGCTCTCTGCAACAGTCCTTCTGCACCCAAGTCTCCAAACTCTGCTCTCTGCAATGATCCTTCTGGACCCCAGTCTCAAACGTCTGTTTTCTGCAACAGTCCGTGTGCACCAAAGTCTCCAACCTCTGCTAGGTGTAAGATCCTTCTGCACTCCAGTTTCCAAACTCTGCTTTCTGTAACATTCCTTCTCCACCACAGTCTCCAATCTCTGTCTTCTGCAACAGTCCTTCTGCTTCCCAGTCTCTGAGATCTGCTCTCTGTAACAGTCATTCTGTACCGCAGACTCCAAACTCTTCTCTCTGTAAGGGTCCTTCTACACCCCAATTTCCAACCTCTTCTTTCTGTAACAGTCCTTCTACACCTCAGTCTCCAACCTCTGCTCTCTTTAAAAGTCCTTCTGCACCCGAGTCTCCAACCTCTGCCCTCGGTAACAGTCCTATACCGCAGTCTCCAAACTCTGCTCTCTTTAACGGTCCTACTGCACCCCAATATCAAAACTCTGATTCCTGTAACAGTCCTTCTGCACCTGAGTCTCCAAACTCTGCACTCTGTAACAGTCCTTCTAATCCCCAGTCTCCAAACTCTGCTCTCTGCAATAGTCCTTCTGCCCCCCAGACTCGAACCTCTTCTCTCTGCAACAGTCCATCTGCACCCTAGTTACCAACATCTGATCTCTTCAACAGTACTTCTGCACCCCAGTCTCCAAACTCTGCTCTCTGTTAGAATCCTACTGCACATCAATCTTCAACCTCTTCTCTCTGAAAGATCCTTCTGCACCCCAGTTTCCAAACTCTTCTTTCTGTAAAATTACTTCTTAACCCTAGTCTCCAACCTCTGCTTTCTGCAACGGTCCAGCTGCACCCCAGTCTTCAACCTCTGTGCTCTGCAAAAGTCCTTCTGCTCTCCAATATCCAAACTTTGGTCTCTGGAACAGTCCTTCTGTACCGAAGTCTCATAACTCTGCTCTCCGTAAAGGTTCTTTTGCACCCCAGTCTCCAACCTCTGCTTTCTTTATCAGTCCTTCTTCACAACAGTCTTCAACCTCTGCTCTCTGTACAGTCTTTCTGCACCTCAGTCTCCAACCTCTGCTCTTTGCAAAAGTCCTTCTGCACCCCATTCTCAAACCTCTCCTCTTTGAAACAGTCCTTCTGAACAACAGTCTCCAACATCTAATCTCTGCAACAGTCCTTCTGTAACCTATTCTCCAACCTCTGCTCTCTGTAACAGTCTTTCTGCACCTATGTCTCCAAATTCTGCTCTCTGCAACAGACCTTCTGCAACCCAGTCTCCAACCTCTGCTGTCTGCAACAATCATTCTGCACCCCAGGCTCCAACATCTGATTTCTGTATCAGTCTTGCACCCCAGACTCCGAAATCTGCTCTCTGTAACAGTCCTTCTGCACCCCAGTCTCCAACCTCTGCTCTCTGCAACGATCCTTCTGCACCCAAGTCGCAGAACTCAGATCTCTTCAACAGTGCTTCTGTACCCCAGTACCCAAACTCAGCTCTCTGAAAGATCCTTCTGCACCCAAGTCTCCAAACTCTACTCTCTGTAACAATCCTTCTGCACATCAGTTACCAACCTCTGCTCTCAGAAACGGTCCTTATGCACCCCAGTTTCCAACTTCTGTTCTCTGCAACAGCCCTTGTGTTCCACAGTCTTCAACATCTGCTCTCTGTAACAGTCCTTCTGTACTGCAGTCTTGTACCTCTGCTCTCTGTAACGGTCCTTCTTGACCCCAGTCTACTACCTGTGCTTTCGGTATCAGTCCTTCTGCACCCCAGTCTCCAAGATCTGCTCTCTGTAACTTTCCTTCTGCACCTCAGTCTCCAACCTCTGCTCTCTGTATCAGTCCTTCTGCACCCCAGTCTCCAAACTCTGCTCTCTGAAACAGTCCTTCTGCACCTCAGTCTTCAACAACTGCTCTTTGCAACAGTCCTTCTGCACCCCAGTCTCCAACCTTTGCTCTCTGGAACAGTCCTTCTATACCCCAGTCTCAACAATCTGTTCTCTTGAACAATCCTTCTGCACCCTAGTCTCCAACGTCTATTCTGCAACAGTCTTTCTGCAACCCAGTCTCCAAATTCTGCTCTCTGGAAGATCATTCTGTACCCCAGTCTCCAACCTCTGCTCTCTGCAATGGTCCCTCTGCACCCCAGTCTCCAACTTTGTTTTCAAAAACACTTCTTCTGTACAGCAGTCTTCAACCTCTGTTCTCTGTAAAGGTTCATCTTCACCCCAGTCTCCAACCTCTGCTTTCTGTATCAGTCCTTCTGCACCACAGTACCCAAACTCTGCTTTCTGTAAGAGTCTTTCTGCAACTCACTCTGCAATCTCTGCTCTCTGCAACAGTTCTTCTCCACCCCAGTCTCTAACCTCCGCTCTTTGTAACAGTCCTTTTGTACTGCAGTCCTTAAGCACTGCTCTCTGCAATGGTCCCTCTGCACCCGAGTCTCCAACCTTGTTCTCAACAACAGTTCTTCTGTACCGAAGTCTTCAACCTCTTTTCTCTGTAAGGGTCCTTCTCCAACCTAGTCTCTAACCTTTGCTCTCTGTAACGGTCCTTCTGCACCTGAGTCTCAAAACTCTGCGTTAGGTATCATTCATTCTGCACCCCAGGCTCCAACCTCTGCTCTCTGTAACAGTCCTTCTGTTCTGCAGTCTCCAAACTCAGTTCTCTGTAAGGGTCCTTCTGCACCACATTCTCCAACCGCTGTTTTCTGTATCTGTCCTTTTGCAACACATTCTCGAAACTCTGCTGTCTGTATCAGGCTTTCTGCACCTCAGTCTGCAACCTCTGCTCTCTGCAATAGTCCATATGCACCCCAGTCTCTAATTTCTGCTCTCTGCAACATTCCTTCTGCACCTCAGTCTCCAATATCTGCTGTCTGCAACAGTCCTTCTGCACCCCAGTCTTCAACCTCTGCTTTCTGTATCAGTCCTTCTGCACGTCCCCAAACTCTGCTCTTTGTAACACTCCTTCTGCACCTTACTCTGCAACTTCTGCTCTCTGCAACAATCCCTCTGAACCCCAGTCTTTAACCTCCGCTCTCTGTAAGAGTTCTTCTGTACTGCAGTCTCCAACCTCTGCACTCTGTAACAGTCCTTCTACACCAGAGTCTCCAAACTCTGCGTTATGTGTCAGTCATTCTGCACACGAGGATCCAACCTCTGCTCTCTGTAAAAGTCCTTCTGCACCTCAGAATCCAAACTCTGTTCTCTGCAAAAGTACTTCTGCGCCCCAATCTCCAACCTCTGCTCCCTGCAACAGTCCTTCTGAACCTCATTGTCCAAACTCTGCTCTCTGTAGGATCCTTCTGAAACCCAGTCTCCAACCTCTGCTTTCTGCAATGGTCCATCTGAACCTCAGACTCCAACCTCTGTTCTCTGCAGCAGTCCTTCTACACACCTTCTACACACCTGTCTCCATATTCTGGTCGCACCAACGATCCTTCTACACCCCAGTCTCCAACCTCTTCTCTCTTCAACGATCCTTCTCCACCCTAGTCTCAAACCTCTGCTCCCTTCAACAGTCTTTCTGAACCCCAGTCTCCAAAATCTGCTCTCTGCAACAGTTCTTCTGTACCTCAGACTGAAAATCTGCTCTCTGCAATAATCCTTCTGCACCCCAGTCTCCAAACTCTGCTCTCTTTTACAGTCCTTCTGTACATCATTTTCCAAACTCTGCTCTATGCAACAGTCCTTCTGCACCCAAGTCTCTAACATCTGCTCCTTCCAAACCCCAGTCTCCAAATTCTGCTCTCTGCAACAGTCCTACTGCACCCCAGGCTACAACTTCTGTTCTCTGTAACAATTCTTCATCTCAGTTACCAAACTCTGATCTCTGCAATAGTTCTTCTTCACCACAGTCTCCAAACTCTGCTCTCTGTAGCAATCTTTCTGCACCCCAGTCTCCAAAATCTGCTCCCTGCAACAGTTCTTCTACACCTCAGTCTGACAACTCTGCTCTCTGCAACGATCTTTCTGGACTCCAGTCTTCAAACTCTACTTTCTGTAACAGTCTTTCTGCACCTCAGTCTCCAAACTCTACTCTCTGTAAGATCCTTCTGCACCCCAGTTTCAAAACTCTGCTCTCTGTAATATCCCTTCTGCTCCCCAGTCTCCAATCTCTTCTCTCTGTAACTGTCCTTCTGCTCCGCAGTCTCCAACCTCTTCTCTCTGTAACACTTCTTCTTTACTGCAGTCTCCAACCTCTGCTCTGTGTAAGGGTCCTTCTGTACCACAGTCTCCAAGCTCTGCTCTCTGAAACAATACTTCTGCACACCAGTCTCAAAACTCTGCTCTCTATAGTGGGCCTTCTGCACGCCAGTCTCCAACCTCTGCTCTCTGCAATGATCCTACTGCACCCCAGTCTCTGACATCTGCCCTCTGTAACAGTCGTTCTGAACCTCAGTCTCCAACCTCTGCTATGTGTAAGATCCTTCAGTAACCCAGTCTCCAAACTCTGCTCCCTACAACAGTCTTTCTGCACCCGAGTTTCCAACCTCTCCTCTCTGTAATAGGCCTTCTGCACGCCAGTTTCCAAACTCTGTTCTCTGCAATGTTCCTACTCTACCCCAGTCTCCAACCTCTCATCTCTGCAACAGTCCTTCTGTACCTCAGTCTCCAACCTCTGCTCTCTGTAACAGTTTTTCTGCACCTCATTCTCCAACCTCTGTTCTCTGCAACAGTCTTTCTGAACCCCACTCTCCATTCTCTGATCTCTGCAACAGTCCGTCTGTACCCCAGTCTCCAACATCTGCTCTCTGCAACAGTCCTTCTACACCCCAGTCTCCAACTCTGCTTTCTGCAACGATCTTTCTGGACCCCAGTTTCCAACGTCTGCTCTCTGAAAGAGTCCTTCTGGACCACAGTCTCCAAACTCTGCTCTCTGTAACAATCTTTCTGCACCCCTGTCTGCAACCTCTGCTCTTTGTAAGATTCTTCTGCAAGCCAGTTTGAAACTCTGCTCTCTGTAACAGTGCTTCTGCCCACCGGTCTCCAACCTCTGCGCTCTGCAAGGATTCTTCTTCACCAAAGTCTCCAACCTCTGCTCTCTGCAACAGTCCTTATACAACCCAGTCTCCAATATCTGCTCTCTGCAATAGTCCTTTTGCACCTCACTCTGAAAAGTCTGCTCACTGCAACGACCCTTCTGCACCACAGTCTTCTACTTCTGCTCTCTGTAACAGTCCTTCTGCACCTCATTCTCCTAACTCTGCTCTTTATAAGATCCTTCTACAACCCAGTCTCCAAACTCTGCTCTCTGTAACAGTCCTTCTGCACCTCACTCTGCAACATCTGCTCTCTGAAACAGTCCTTCTGCTCCCCAGTCTTCAACCTCTGCTCTCTGCAACAGTCCTTCCTCAACCCAGTCTCTAAAATCTGCTCTCTGCAACAGTACTTTTCCACCGAAGTCACCAAACTCTGCTCTCTGTAACAGTCCTTCTGCACCTCAGACACCAACCTCTGCTCTCTACAACAGTCCTTCAGTGCCCCAATTTCTAACCTCTGCTCTCTGCAACAGTCCTTCTGCACCTCAGTGTCCAAACTCTTCTCTCTGTAAGATCCTTCTGAAACCCAGTCTCCAACATATGTTTTCTGCAATGGTCCTTCAGCACCAGAGTCTACCTCTGTTCTCTACAATATTTAATGTGCACCCCAGTCTCCAACCTCTGCTCTCTTTAACAGTCCTTCTGTTCCGCAGTCTCAAAGCTCTGTTCTCTGTAAGGGACCTTCTGCACCCCATCTCCAACCTCTGCTTTCGGTATCAGTCTTTCTGCAACCCAGTCTTCAAACTCTGCTTTCTGTATCCGTCGTTGTGCACGCCAGGCTTCAACCTCTGCTCTCTGTAACAGTCCTTCTGAACCCCAGTCTCCATCCTCTGCTCTCTGCAAAAGTCCTTCTGCACCCCAGTCTCCAAAAACTGAACTCTGCAACAGTCTTTCTGCACCCCAGTCTCCAACCTCTGCCCTCTGTAACAGTCCTTCTGCATATCAGTCTTCAATCTCTGTTCTCTGTAAGAGGCCTTCTGCACCCCAGTCTACAACCTCTCCTCTCTGTAACAGGCCTTCTGCATTCAAGTCTCTAAACTCTGCTCTCTTTAACAGTCCTTCTGCACCCCTGTCTCCAACCTCTGCTCTCAGTATCAGTCCTGCACCCCAGTCTCCAAACACTGCTCTCAGTAACAGTTTCTCTGCATATCAGTCTTGAACAACTGCTATCTGCAAGAGTCCTTCTGAAGCCCAGTCTCCAACCTCTGCTCTCTAGAACACTCCTTCTATACCCCAGTCTCCATAATCTACTCTCTGCAACAATCCTTCTGAACCCCAGTCTCCAACGTCTGCTCTCGGCAAAATTCCTTCTGCACTGCAGTATCCAAAATTTCCTATCTGTAAGATCCTTCTGCACCCGTTTCCAAATGCTGCTCTCTGTAACATTCCTTCTGCACCCCAGTCTCCAACCTGTTCTCCACAACAGTTCTTCGTTACCGCAGTCCTAAACCTCTGTTCTCTGTAAGAGTCCTTCTGCACCCCAGTCTCCAACCTCTCCTTTCTGTATCAGTCTTTCTTCACCACAGTCTCCAAACTCTGCTCTCTGTAACAGTCCTTCTTCACCTCACTATGCAACCTCTGCTCTCTGCAACACTACTTCTGTGCCCCAATCTCCAAATTCTGCTTTATGCAATGGTGATTCTTTACCCCAGTCTCCAACCTCTGTTCTCTACAACACTTATTCTGCACCCCAGTGTCCAACCTCTGCTCTCTCTAACAGTCCTTCTATACTGCAGTCTCCAACCTCTGTTCTCTGTAAGGGTCCTTCTGAAGCCCAGTCTCCAACCTCTGCTTTCTGTATCAGTCCTTCTGCTCCACATTCTCTAAACTGTGCTCTCTGTAACAGTCCTTCGGTACCTCAGTCTGCGACCTGTGCTCTCTGCAATAGTCCTTCTTCACCCCAGTCTGCAATCTCTGCTCTCTGCAACAGTCCTTCTGCACCCCAGTCTTCAACATCTGCTCTCTGCAACAGTCCTTCTCCACCGGTCTCCAACCTATTCTCTCTGAAACAGTCCTTCTGCACCCAGGTCACCAACGTCTGCTTTTTGTATCAGTCCTTCTGCACCCCAGTCTCCAACGTCTGCTCTCTGTAACAGTCTTTCTGCACCTCAGTCACTAACCTGTACTCTCTGCATCAGTTCTTCTCCACAACAGTTTCCAACCTATACTCTCGGCAACAGTCCTTCTGGACGCCCTTCTCAAACTTCTACTCTCGGCAACAGTCCTTGTACACCCCAGTCTTTCACATCTGCTCTCTGTAACAGTCTTTCTGCACCTCATTCTGAAAACTCTGCTCTCTGCAATGATCCTTCTGCACCTAAGTCTCCAACTTCTGCTCTCTGTAACAGTCCTTCTGCTCCCCAGTCCCCAACCTCTGCTCTAAGCAAAAGTCTTTGTACACCCCAGGCTCCAAACTCTGCTCTCTGTAACAGTCCTTCTGTACTGCAGTCTCCAACCTCTGCTGTCTGTAATGGTCCTTCTTAACAAGAGACTCCAAACTCTACTTTCCATATCAGTTATTCTACACCCAAGTCTCCAAACTCTGCTCTCTGTAACAGTCCTTCTTCACCTCAGTCTCCTACCTCTGCTCTCTGCAACAGTCCTTCTGCATCCCATTCTCCAACCTGTGCTCTCTTCAACAGACCTTCTGTACCCTAATCTCCAACCTCTACTCTCTGTAACAGTCCTTCTATACTGCAGTCACCAGCCTCTGCTCGCGTTAAGGTTCATTTTGGACCCAAGTCTCCAACCTCTCCTTTCTGTATCAGTCCTTCTGCACCCCAGTCTCCACCTCTGCTCTTTGTAACAGTCCTACTGCATCTCAGTTTCAAATATATTCTCCCTGTAACAGTCCTTCTCTACCTCAGTCTCCAACTTCTACTCTGTGCAACAGTTCGTCTGCAACCCAGTCTCCAACCTCTGCTCTCTGAATGATCCTTCTGCACCCCAGTCTCCAAACTCTGATGTTTGTCACAGTCCTTCTTCACCTCAGTCTCCAAACTCTGCTCTCTGTAACAATCCTTCTGCACCTCAGTCTCTAACATCTGCTCTCTGCAACGGTCCTTCTGCACCCCACTCTCCAAACTCTGTTGTCTGCAAGAGTCCTTCAGCATGTCATATCCAATCTCTACTCCCTGCAAAAATCATTCTGCATGCCAGTCTCCAACTTCGGCTCTCTGCAACAGTTCTTCTGCACCCCAGTATCCAACATCTACTCTCTGAAGAAGTCCTTCTCCACCCCAGTCTCCAACCTCTGATCTCTGTAACAGTCCTTCTGTACCGCAGTCTCTAAATTCTGCTCTCTGTAAGATCCTTCTGCACCCCAGTCTCCAACCTCTGCTTTCTGTATCAGTCCTTCAGCACCACAGTCTCCAAACTCTTCTCTCTTTTACAGTCCTTCTGCTCCTCAGTCTCCAAACTCTGCTCTCTGCAAAAGTTCTTCTGTACCCTAGTCTCCACACTCTGCTCTCTGTAACAGTCCTTGTATACTGCAGTCTCAATCCTCTGCTCTCGTTAAGGTTCATTCTGAACCCAAGTCTCCAACCTCTGCTTTCGGTATCAGTCCTTCTGCACCCGAGTCTCCAACCTCTGCTCTTTGTAACAGTCCTTCTGCATCTCAGTCTCAAACATCTTCTCTCAGTAACAGTCCTAGTCTACCCCAGTCTCCAACCTCTGCTCTCTGCAACAGTCCTTCTACACACCAGTCTTCAACCTCTGCTCTTTGTAACAGTCCTTCTGCACACCAGTCTCCAACCTCTGCTCTCTGTAACAATTCTTCTGCACCCCAGTATCCAACCTCTGCTTTCTGCAAATTTCTATCTGCACCCCAGTTTCCAAACTGTAATCTCTGTAACTGTCTTTCTGCACACCAGTCTCCCACTTCTTCTCTCTGTTATGATCCTTCTGCACCCCAGTCTCCACTTTGCTCTATGCAATGATTCTTCTACAACTGAGTCTCCAACTTTTGCTCTCTTCCTCGATCCTTCTGAACCCCACTCTCCAACCTTTGCTCTCTGTATGATCCTTCTGAAAAGAAATCTCCAAACTCTGTTTTCTGTAACAGTCCTTGTGCACACAAGTCTCCAAACTCTGCTCTCTGTAAAAGTCCTTCTGCACCTTAGTCTCCAATCTCTGCTCTCTGCATCATTTCTTCTGCACCCCAGTCTCCAAACCCTTTTCTCTGCAATAGTCGTTCTGAACCCCTGTCTCCAAACACTGCTTTCGGTAACAGTCCTTCTGTATTGCACTCTCCAAACTCTGCTCTCTGTAACGGTCCTTTTGCACCCCAGTTTCCAACCTCTGCTCTCTGTAACAGTCCTTCTGCACCTCAGTCTGCAACCTCTGCTCTCTGCAAAAGTCCTTCTGAACCCCAGTCTTAAACATGTGCTCTCTGCAACAGTCCTTCTACACGCAAGTCTCCAACCTCTACTCTCTGCAATGATCCTTCTGCACCCCAGTCTCCAATGTCTGCTCTCTGCAACAGTTCTTCTGCACACTAGTCTTTAACTTCTGGTCTCTATAAGATTCTTCTGCACCCCAGTTTCCAAAATTTGTTCCCTGTGACATTTCTTCTGCACCCCAGTCTCCAAGATCTACTCTCTGTTACAGTCCTTCTTTACTGCAGTCTCCAAACTCTGCTCTCTGAAACAGTCCTTCTGAAACCCAGTCTCCAAACTCTGCTCTCTGAAGCAGTCTTTCTGCACCTCAGTCTCCAACTTTTGCTCTCTGTTACAGGCCTTCTGCACCCCAGGCTCAAACAGCTTTTCTCTGTAACAGTTCTTCTGCAACCCAATCTCCAACCTCTGCTCTCTGTAACACTCCTTCTGCTCCCCAGTTTCCATTGTCTGCTCTCTGTAAGAATACTTCTGCACCCCACTCTCCCACCTCTGCTCTCTGTAACAGTCCTTCTGTACTGCAATTTCCAAGCACTTCTCTCCGTAATGGTCCTTCTGCACCCCAGTCTCCACCCTCTCCTCTTAGTAAAATTCTTTCTGCACCTCAGTCTGCAACATCTGCTCTCTGTAACGATCCTTCATTACCTCAGTCTCCAAACTCTGCTCTCTGTAACAGGCCTTCTGCACCCCAGACTCCAAACTCTTCTCTTTCGTTCAGTCCTTCTGTACCCCAGTAACCTTCAACTACACTCTGTAAAAATCCTTCTGCACCTCAGTCTCCCACCTCACCTCTCTGCAACGGTCCTTCTGCACCCCAGTCTCTAACCTCTCCTCTCTGTAACAGTCCTTCTGCACCCCAGTCTCCAACATGTGATCTCTGCAAGAGTTCTGCACCCCAGTCTCCAACCTCTGATCTCTGTAACAGTCCTTCTGTACTGCAATTTCCAAACACTTCTCTCTGTAACGGTCCTTCTGAACCCCAGTCTCAAACCTCTGCTTTCTGTATCAGTCCTTCTGCAATCAAGTCTCCAACCTCTGCTCTCTGTAACAGTTCTTCGGCACCCCAGTCTCCACACACTGCTCTCTGCAACAATCCTTCTGCACCCAAGTCTCCAAATTCTGCTCTCTGCAATGGTCCCTCTTCACCCCAGTCTCCAACCTCTGTTCTCTACAACAGTTCTTCTGTACAAGAGTCTTCAACCTCTATTCTCTGTAAGGGTCCTTCTTAACCGCAGTCTCCAACCCCTGCTTTCTGTATCAGTCTTTCTGCAACACAGTCTCCAAACTCTGCTCTCTGTAAAAGTTCTTATGCACCTCACTCTGCAACCTCTGCACTCTGCAACAGTCCTTCTTCACCCCAGTCTTCAACCTTGCTCTCTGCAACAGTCCTTCTGCACACCAGTCTCCAAAATCTGCTCTCTGCCACAGTCCTACTCCACCCCAGTCTCTAACCTCTGCTCTGTGTAACAGTCCTTGTGTACTGCAGTCTCCTAACTCTGCTCCCTGTAACGATCCTTTTGCTCACCAGTCTACAAACTCTGCTTTCTCTATCACGTTTTCTGAACCCCAGTCTTCAACCTCTTCTCTCTGTAACTTTCCTTCTGCATCTCAGACTCCAAACTCTGCTCTCCTCAACACTCTTTCTGTGCCCCAATCTCCATCCTCTGCTCTCTGCAACAGTCCTTCTGCACCTCAGTGTCCAACCTCTGCTCTCTGTAAGATCCTTCTGAAACCCAGTCTCCAACCTCTGCTTTCTACAATGGTCTTTCTGCACCCGAGTCTCCAAACTTTGTTCTCTACAACACTTATTCTGCACCCCATTCTCCAAACTTTTCTATGTGTAACAGTACTTCTATACCCCAGTCTCTAAACTCTGCTCTCTGTAACAGTCCTTCTGTACTGTAGTCTCAAACCTCTGCTCTCTGTAATGGTCCTTCTGCACCCCAGTTTCCAAACTCTGCTTTCTCTATCAGTCCTTCTGCACTTCAGACTCCAACCTCTGCTCTCATCAAGAGTTATGCTGCACCCCAATCTCCAACCTCTGCTCTCTGCAACAGTCCTACTGCACCCAAGTCTCCAACCTCTGCTCTCTGTCTCAATCCTTCTGCACCTCAGTCTCCAAGTCTTCTCTCTGCAACGGTCCTTCTGCACCCCAGGCACCAACCTCTGTATTCTACAAAACTTCTTCTGCACCCAAGTCTCCAACCTCTGTTCTCTGTAACAGTCGTTCTGTTCCGCAGTCTCCAAACTCTGTTTTCTTTAATGGTTCTTCTGCACCCTACTTTCAAACCTCTGATTTCTGTATCAGTCCTTGTGCACCACAGTCTCCAAACTCTGCTGCTGTAACAGTCCTTCTGCACATCAGTCTGCAACCTCTGCTTTCTGTATTAGTCCTTCTGCACCCCAGTCTCCAAACTCTGTTCTCTGTAACAGTCCTTCTCCACTTCACTCTCCAAACTCTGCTCTCTGCAACAGTCCTGTGGCACCCCAATCTCCAAATGCTACTCTTTGCAACAGTCTTTGTCCACCCCAGTCTCCAACCTCTACTTTATGAAACAGTCTTTCTTCACCCCAGTCTTCAAGACTGCTCTCTACAATAGTCCTTCTGCACCCCAGTTTCCAATCTCTGCTTTCTGTATCAGTACTTCTGCACTCAAGTCTCTAACCACTGTTCTCTGTAACAGTCCTTCTGCACCTCAGACTCCAAATTTTGGTCTCAGCAACAGTCCTTCTCCACCCCAATCACCAACCCCTACTCTCTGCCACAGTCTTTCTGCACCCCAGTCTCCAACCTCATCTCTGCAACAGTCCTTCTGCACCCCAGTCTCCAACATCTGATCTCTGAAACAGTCCTTCTCCACCCCAGTCTCCAACCTCTGCTTTCTGTAACACTCTTTCTATACTGCAGTTTCCAAACTCTTCTCTATGTAACTGTCCTTCTGCACACCAGTCTCCAACCCCTGCTTTCTCTATCAGTCCTTCTGCACTCAAGTCTCCAAACTCTGCTCTCTGCAACAGTCCTTCTACACCTCAATCTCCAACCTTTGCTCTCTGCAACAGTCCTTCTACACCCAAGTCTCCAACCTCTGCACTCCGTAACAGTCCTTCTTCACCTCATTTTCCAACCACTGCTCTCTGCAATTGTCTTTCTGCACCTCAGTCGTCAACATCTACTCTCTATAACAGTCCTTCTGCACTTCAGTCTCCAACCTCTGATCTCTGTAAAGTCCTTCTGCACCTCAGTCTCCAAATTCTGCTCTCTGCAACAGTCCTTCGGCACCCCAATCTCCAAACTCTGCTCTCTGAAACAGTCCTTCTATAGCAGTCTCCAACCTCTGCACTCCTCAACAGTCCTTCGGCACTTCAGTCTCCAACCTCTTCTCTCTACAATGGTCTTTCTACATTTCAGTCTTCAACATCTACTCTCTGTAACAGTTCTTCTGCACCTCAGTCTCCAATTTCTGCTCTCTGTATGATTCTTCTGAAAAGAACTCTCAAAACTCTGCTTTCTGTAACAGTCCTTCTGCATCCCAGTCTCCAAACTATGCTCTCTGTAAAAGGACTTCTGCACACCAGTCTCCATCTTCTGCTCTTTGTAACAGACCTTCTGCACCCAAGTCTCTGAACTCTGCTCTCTTTAACAGTCCTTCTGCACTCCAGTCTCCGACCTCTATTCTCTGTAACAGTCCTTCTGCACCTCAGTCTCCAAACTCTGCTCTCTGTAAGATCCTTCTGCACCCCAGTCTCCAAACTCTGCTCTCAGTATCTGTCCTACACCCCAGTATCCAAACACTGCTCTCTGTAACAGTTTTTCTGCACCTCAGTCTTCAAACTCTGCTCTCTAGAACACTCCTTCTGTACCCCAGTTTCCATAATCCTCTCTCTGCAAAGATCCTTCTGATCCCAAGTCTCCGAACTCTGCTCTCTGTAACAGTCCTGTGGCACCCCAATCTCCAAATGTTACTCTCTGCAACAGTCTTTCTCCACACAGTCTCCAACCTCTGCTCTCTGCAACAGTTCTCCTGCAACCCAATCTCCAACCTCTACTTTCTGCAATAATCCTTCTGCACCCAAGTCTCCAACCTCTACCCTATGCAACACTCCTTCGGCACCACAGTCTCCAAACTCTGCTCTCTTTAACAGTCCTTCTGCACCTCACTCTGCAACCTCTGCTCTTTGCAACAGTCCTTCTCTACCCCAGTTTTAAACCTCTGCTCTCTGCAACAGTCCTTACTCACCCAAGACTCCAAAATATGCTCTCTGTAACAGTTCTTTTCCACTGCAATCTCCAACCTCTGCTCTCTGTAACAGTCCTTCTGTACTGCAGTCTCCAACCTCTGCTTTCTGTAACGGTATTTCTGCACCCCAGTATCCAAACTCTGCTTTCTGAATCAGTCTTTCTGCACCCCGGTCTCTAACCTCTGGTCTCTCTAACAGTCCTTCTGAACCTCAGACTCCAACCTTTGCTCTCTGTAACAGTACTTCTGCGCCCCAATCTCACACCTCTGCTCTCTGCAACACTCCTTCTGCACCTCAGTGTCCTAATTCTGCTCTCTGTAAGATCCTTCTGAAACCCAGTCTCCAACCTCTTCTATCTGCAATGATCCCTCTGCACCCCAGTCTTCAAACTCTGTTCTCTACAACACTTATTCTGCACCACAGTCTCCATCCTGTGCTCTTTGTTACAGTCCTTCTGCACCACAGTCTACAACCTCTGCTCTCTGCAATACTCCTTCTGCACCCCAGTCTCCAATCTCTGCTCTCTTCAACAGTCCTTCTGCACCCCAGTCTCCAACATCTTCTCTCTGCAACAGTCTTTCTCCACCCCAGTCTCAAACCTCTACTCTCTGCAAAAGCCCTTCTGCACCCAGGCCACCAAGGTCTGCCTTCTGTATCAGTCCTTCTGAACCTCAGTATCCAAACTCTGCTCTCTGTAACAGTCCTTCTGCACCTCAGTCTCCAAACTCTACTCTCTGCAGCAGTCCTTCTCCACCCCAGTCTCCAACCTCTGCTGTCGGCAACAATCCTTCTGGACGCCAATCTCCAACCTCTACTCTGCAACGGTCGTTCTACACACCAGTCTTCAACCTCTGCTTACTTTAACAGGCCTTCTGCACCTCAGTCTGAAAACTCTGCTCTCTGCAACGATCCTTCTGCACCTCAGTCTCCAACCTCTGCTCTCTGTAACAGTCCTTCTGTACCTCAGTCTTCACCCTGTGCTCTCTGTAAGATCCTTTTGCAACCCAGTCTTTAAACTCTGCTCTCTGTAACTGTTCTTCCGCACCCCAGTCTCCAAGCCCTGCTCTCTGTAACAGATCTTCTAAACCCCAATCTCCAAACTCTACTTTGTGTAACAGACCTTTTGACCCCAGTCTCTATCCTCTTCTCTCTTCAACGATTCTTCTGCACCCCAGTCTCCAACCTCTGCTCTCAGCAACAATCCTTCTGCACCCCAGTCTCCAAACTATGCTGTCTGTCAGATCCTTCTGCACACCTGTCTCCAACCACTGCTCTCTGAAACAGTCCTTCTGTACTGCAGTCTCCAACCTCTGGTCTCTGTAAGGGTCCTTCTGCACTTCAGTCTCCAACCTGTGCTCTCTGTGAAAGAACTACTGCACCCCAGTGTTCAACCTGTGCTCTCTGTAAAAGTTATTCTGCACCACAGTCTTTAACCTCTGCTCTCTGCAACTATCCTTCTGCACCCCAGTCTCAAAACTCTGTTCTCTAAAACAGTTATTCTTCACCCCAATCTCCAACCTCTGCTTTCTGTAACAGTGCTTCTGTACAGAAGTCTCCAACCTTTGTTCTCTGTCAGGGTCCTTATTCACCACAGTATCCAACCTCAGCTTTCTCTATCCGACGTTTTCAACCACAGTCTCCAAACTCTGCCCGCTGTAACAGTCCTTCTGCAACTCAGTCTGCAACCTCTGCTCTGTGCAACAATCATTCTACACCCCAGTTTCCATCTTTTGCTCTCTTCAACAGTCATTTTGCACTGCAGACTCCAATAAATAGTTTTTCTCCACCCCAGTCTCCAAACTCTGCTCTCTGTAACAGTCCTTCTGTACTGCAGTCTCCAACCTCTGTTTTCTGTAAGGGTCCTTTTGCACCCCAGTTTCCAAACTCTGCTTTCTGTATCAGTTCTTGTGCACCCCAGCCTCCAACATCTGCTCTCTGTAACATCCTTCTGCAACCTAGTCTCCAAACTCTGCTCTCTGTAACAGTCCTTCTGCACCCCAGTATCCAAACTCTTCTCTCTGTTACAGGCCTTCTGCAGCACAGTCTCCAACCTCTGCTTTCTGTATCAGTCCTTCTGCACCCCAGTCTCCAACCTGTGCTCTCTGCAATGATACTCCTGCACCCCAGTCTCCAACCTCTGCTCTCTGCAACATTCATTTTGCACCCCAGTATCCTACCTGTGATCTCTGTAAAAGTCCTTCTGCACATCAGTCTCCAAACTCTTCTCTCAGCAACTGTCCTTATACACCCCAGTCTTTAACTTCTGTTCTCTGCAACAGTCCTTCTGCACCTCAGTCTCAAATCTCTGCTCTCTGTCAGAGGCCTTCTGCACTCCAGTCTCTCTGCAACAGGCTTTCTGCACCTCAGTCTCCATACTTCGCTCGCTGTAAGATGCTTCTGCACACCAGTCTCCCAACTCTGTCCTCTGTATCAGTCCTTCTGAACCCCAGTCTCCAATCTCTGCTCTCTGAAACAGTCCTTCTGCACCTAAGTCTCCAAACTCTGCTCTCTGTATGATGATTCTGCAGCCCAGTCTACAACCTCTGCTCTCTGTAACAGTCCTTCTACACCCTTGTCTCCATAATCGGCTCTGCAACAGTCCTTCTGCACCCCAGTCTCCAACCTATGCTCTCTGTAAGATAATTTTGCACACCTGTCTCCAACCTCTGCTCTCTGTAACAGACCTTCTGTACTGCAGTCTGCAACCTCTGTACTCTGTAATGGTCCTTACGCACCCGAGTATCCAAACACTGCGTTATGTATCAGTCATTCTGCACCCCAGTCTCCAACCTCTGCTCTCTGTAACAGTCCTTCTGCACCTCAAACTCCAACATGTGTTTTCTGCAACAATCCTTCTGCACCTCAGTCTGAAAACTCTGCTCTCTGAAACGATCCTTGTTCACCACAGTCTTCAAACTCTGCTTTCTGTAACAGTTTTTTTGCAACTCAGTATCCAACCTCTACTCTCTGTAACGGTCCTTCTGCAACCCAGTCTCCAAACTCTGCCCTCTGTAACAGTCGTTCTGCATCCCTTCACCAAACTCTGCTCTCTGTAACAGGCCTTCTGCACCGCAGTCTCCAAACTCTGTTCTGTGTAACAGTCCTTCTGCACCCCAGGATCCAACTTCTGTTCTCTGTAACAATCCTTCTGCAACTCAGTTCTCAAACTCTGACATCTGAAATGGTCCTACTGCACCCAAGTCTGTAACCTCTGCTCTCTTCAACGATCCTTTTGCACCCCAGTCTCCAAACTCTGCTCTCTGCAAAAGTCCTTCTGCACGCCAATCTCCAACATCTGCTTTCTGCAACAATCCTTCTGAACCTCAGTCTGAAAACTCTACTCTCTGCAACGATACTTGTTCACCACAGTCCAAACTCTGCTTTCTGTAACAGTTTTTTTGCAACTCAGTCTCCGACCTATCATTTCTGTAACAGTCCTTCTGCACCGCATTCTCCAAAATCTGCTCTCTGTAAGATCTTTCTGCACCCAAGTTTCCAAACTCTGCTCTCTATAGCATTCCTTCTCCACCCAGTCTCCAACCTCTGCTCTCTGCAAAGGTCCTTCTGCACGCCAGTCTCCAACATCTGCTCTCTGGAACAGACCTTCTGCACTTCAGTCTCCTACCTCACCTCTCTTTAACACTCTTCATGCACCCCAGTCTGTAACCTCTTTTCTCTGTAAGGTCTTTCTACAACTCAGTTTCCAAACTCTGCTCTCTGTAACATTCCTTCTCCAACCCAGTCTCCAACCTCTTTTTTCTTCAAGGGTCCTGCTGCAACCCAGTCTCCAACCTCTGTTCTCTGTATCAGTCCTTCTGCTCCACGGTTTCCAACCTCTGCTCTCTGTATCAGTCCTTCTACACCTCTGTCTCCAACCTCTGAACTCTGTATCAGTCCTTCTGCACCTCTGTCTCCAACCTCTGAACTCAGCAACCCTACATTTGCACCCCATTCTCTAACCTCTTTTCTCTGTAACAGTCCTTATGCACACCGTTCTCTAATCTCTGTTCTCTGCAACAGTCCTCCTGAACAACAGTCTCCAACCTCTCTACACTGTTATGGTCCTTTTGCACCCCAGTCTTCAACCTCTGCTTTCTGTATCAGTAATTCTGCATCCCAGTCTCCAAACTTTGTTCTCTGTAACATTCTTTCTGCACCTCAGTCTCCAAACTCACTCTCTGCGACAGTTCTTCTGCACCCCAGGTTTTAAACTCTGCTCTCTGAAACAGTTCTTCTGAATCCCAGTCTTTAACATCTGCACTCTGAAACAGTTCTTTTATAAACCATTCTCCAACCTCTGCTCTCTGTAACAGTCCTCCTATATTGCAGTCTCTAAACTCTGATATGTAACGGTCCTTCTGCACCCCAGTCTTTAACCTCTGCTTTCTGTATCAGTCCTTCTGCACCCCAGTCTCCAAAATCTGCTCTCTGTAACAGTCCTTCTGCACCTCAGTCTCCAAATTCTGCTCTCTGCAACAGTCCTACTGTGCCCCAGTCTTTAACCTCTGCTTTCTGTATCAGTCCTTCTGCACCCCAGTCTCCAACCTCTGCTCTCTGTAACAGTCCTTCTGTACCTCTGTCTCCAAATTCTGCGCTCTGCAACAGTTTTACTGCACCCCATTATCCAAAAACTGCTATCTTCTCCAGTCCTTCTGCACCCCAGTCTGCAAACTCTGCTCTCTGTAAAAGTCCTTCTGAACCTCTGACTCCACCTCTGCTCTCTTCAATGGTCCTTCTGCACCTCAGTATCCAACCTCTACTCTCTGTAACGGTCCTTCTGCACCTCAGTTTTCAACCTCTGCTCTCTGTAAGATCCTTCTGCAACCCAGTCTCCAAACTCTGCCCTCTGTAACAGTCGTTCTGCATTCCTTCACCAAACTCTGCTCTCTGTAACAGGCCTTCTGCACCGCAGTCTCCAAACTCTGTTCTGTGTAACAGTCCTTCTGCACCCCAGGATCCAACTTCTGTTCTCTGTAACAATCCTTCTGCACCTCAGTTCCCAAACTCTGACATCTGAAATGGTCCTACTGCACACAAATCTCTAACCTCTGCTCTCTGCAACGATCCTTTTGCACCCAAGTCTCCAAACTCTGCTCTCTGCAAAAGTCCTTCTGCACCCCAGTCTCCAACATCTGCTTTCTGCAACAGTCCTTCTGCACCTCAGTCTGAAAACTCTGCTCTCTGCAATGATCCTTGTTCACCACAGTCTCCAAACTCTGCTTTCTGTAACAGTTTTTTTGCAACTCAGTCTCCAACATATGCTCTCTGTAACAGTCTTTCTGCACCCCGTTCTCCAAAATCTGCTCTCTGTAAGATCCTTCTGCACCCAAGTTTCCAAACTTTGCTCTCTATAGCATTCCTTCCCCACCCGGTCTCCAACCTCTGCACTCTGCAACGGTCCTTCTACACGCCAGTCTCAAACCTCTGCACTCTACAACAGTCTTTCTGCACCCTAGTTACCAACATCTGCTCTCTGGAACAGACCTTCTGCACCCCAATGTCCAACCTCTGCTCTCTGCAATGATCCTTCTGCATCCCAGTCTCCAACATCTGCTCTGTGCAACAGTCTTTCTGCACCTCAAACTCCAACCTCTGTTCTCTGCAAAAGTCCTTTTGTGCCCCAATCTCCAACCTTTTCTCTCTGCAACACTCGTTCTGCACCTCAGTGTGAAAACTCTGCTCTCTGTAAGATTTTTCTGAAACACAGTCTTCAACCACTGCTTTCTGCAATGGTCCTTCTGCACCGAAGTCTCCAAACTCTGATCTCTACAACAGTTATTCTGCACCCCAGTCTAAAACCTCTGCTCTCTGTAACAGTCATTCTGTACCACAGTCTCCAACCTCTGTTCTCTGTAAGGGTTATTCTGCACCACATTGTCCAAACTCTACTTTCTGTATCAGTCCTTCTGCACCACATTCTCTACACTCTGCTTTCTGTATCAGTCCTTCTGCACTTCAGTCTTCAACCTCTGCTGTCTGCAATAGTCCATATGCACCCAGTCTCCAATTACTGCTCTCTGCAAAATTCCTTCTGCACCCCAGTCTCCAACATCTGCTCTCTGCAACAGTCCTTCTCCAACCCAGTCTCCATCCTCTGATCTCTGCAACAGTCCTTCGGCACCCCAGTCTCCAACCTCTGCTCTCTATAACAGTCCTTCTACACCCTAGTCTCCATAATCTGCTCTGCAACAGTTCGTCTGAAGCCCAGTCTCCAATCTCTTCTCTCTGTAACAGTCCTTCTGAACCTCAGTCTCCAAACTTTGGCTCTGTAAAAGGCCTTCTGCACCCCACTTTCCAACCTCTGCTCTCTGCAACGATCCCTCTGCACCGCAGTCTCCAATCTCTGCTCGCTGCAACAGTCCTTGTGCACCCCAATCTCCAACATCTGCTCTCTGCAACAGTTCTTCTGTACCTCAGTCTGAAAACTCTGCTCTCTGCAATTATCCTCTTGCACCCGCGTCTCCAACCTCTGCTCTCTGTAACACTCCTTCTGTACCTCAGTCTCCAACTTCTGCTCTGTATCAGTCCTGCACCCCTGTCTCCCACATCTGTTCTCTGTAACTGTCCTTCTTCACCTCAGTCTTCAACCTCTGCTCTGTGTAAGAGTCCTTCTGCATCTCAGTCTGGAAACTCTGCTGAATGCAACTATCCTTCTGTACCCCACTCTCTAACCTCTGCTCTCTGCAACGATCCTTTTACACACCAGTCTTCAAACTCTGCTCTCTGCAAAAGTCCTTCTGCACCCCAGTCTCCAACATCTGCTCTCTGCAACAGTCCTTATGCACCTCAGTCTGAAAACTCTGCTCTCTGCAAGGATCCTTGTTCACCACAGTCTCCAAACTCTGCTTTTTGTAACAGTTTTTTTGCAACTCAGTCTACAACCTCTGCTCTCTGTAACAGTCCTTCTGCACCCCATTCTCCAAACTATGCTCTCTATAGCATTCCTTATCCACCCAGTCTCCAACCTCTGCTCTCTGTAACAGTCCTTCTGCACCCCATTCTCCAAACTATGCTCTCAGCAACGGTCCTTCTACACCCCAGTCTCCAAACTCTGCTCTGGGTTTCATTTCATCTGCACCTCCGTCCCCAATTTCTTCTCTATGTAAGATCCTTCTGCAACCCAGTTTCCAACCTCTGCTCTCTGAAAGATCCTTGGGCACCCCAGTCTCCAAACTCTGATCTCTGTAACAGTCCTTCTTCACCCAAGTCTCCGACCTCTGCTCTCTGTAAAAATCCTTCTGCACCTCAGTCTCCAACATCTGCTCTCTCTAACGGTCCTTCTGCACCCCATTCTCCAAACTCTGTTGTCTTCAAGAGTCCTGCAGCAACTCATTCTCTAAATTCTGCTCCCTGCAACAATCCTTCTGCACCCCAGTCTCCAACTTCTGCTCTCTGCAACAGTTCTTCTGCACCCCAGTCTCCAATATCTACTCTCTGAAACATGACTTTGTTAAAGTCATTCTATACTGCAGTATCCAAACTCTGCTCTTTGTAACGGTCCTTCTGCACCCCAATTTCAAACCCCTGCTTTCAGTAACAGTCCTTCTGCACCTCAGTCACCAAACTATGCTCTCTGTAACAGTTTTTCTGCACCTCAGTCTCCAACCACTGCTCTCTGTTACAGTCCTTCTGCGCCTCATTCTGAAACCTCCACTCTCTGCACGATCTTTCTGCAACCCTGTCTCCAGTACTGCTCTCTGTAACAATCGTCCTGCACACCAGTCTGTAAACTCTGTTCTCTGAAACAGTCCTTCTGCACGCCAGTCTGCAAACTCTGCTCTCTGTACTGGTCTTTCTGCACCCCAGTCTGCCACCTCTTCTTTCTGTATTATAATTCTTCACCCCAGTCTCAAACGTCTGCTCTGTGTAACAGTCCTTCTGCATCTCAGTCTCTAACCTCTGCTTTCTGCAACATTCTTTCTGCACCACAGTCTCCGACCTGTGCTCTCTGTAACAGTCCTTCTGCACCGCAGTCTCCCACCTCTTTTCTCTGTAAGGATCCTTCTGCACCACAGTCTCCACCTTTGCTCTCTGCAGCGATTCATCTACAACTCAGTTTAAAACTTCTGCTCTCTTAAACGATCTTTCTGCTCCCCAGTCTCCAACCTCTGCTCTCTTTAACTATTTTTCTGTACCTCAGTCTCCAACCTCTGCTCTCTGCAACCGTCTTTCTGCACCCCAGTTCCAAAATCTGCTCTCTGCAACGATCCTTATGCACCCCAGTCTTCAACAGCTGCTCTCTGCAACAGTCCTTCTGCACCCCAGTCTTCAAAGTCTCCTCTCCTTTACACTCCTTCTGCACCCCAATCTCCAGTCTCTGTTCTCTATAAGGTCCTTCTGCACCCCAGTTTCCAAACTCTTCTCTCTGTAACATTCCTTCTCCAACCCAGTCTCCAACCTCTGCTTTCTGTATCAGTAATTCTGCACCCCAGTCTCCAAACTTTGCTCTCTGTAACATTGTTTCTGCACCTCAGTCTCCAACCTCTGCTCTCTGCGACAGTTTGTCTGCACCCATGTCTCCAAACTCTGCTCTCTGGTACAGTTCTTCTGAAACCCAGTCTCCAACATCCGCACTCTGCTCTCTGGAACATTTCTTCTGAATCCAAGTCTCCAACATCCGCAACATTCTCTAACCTCTGCTCTCTGTAAGAAGCCGCCTATATTGCAGTCTCTAAACTCTGCTCTTCGTAACGGTCCTTCTACACACCAGTCTCCAACCTCTGCTTTCTGTATCAGTGCTGCTGCACCCCAGTCTCCAAATTCTGCTCTCTTAAACAGTCCTACTGCACCCAAGTCTCCAACACCTGCTCTCTGCAACAGAACTTCCGCACCTCAGTCTCCAACCTCTACTATCTGCAACAGTCTTTCTGCACCCGAGTCTCCAACCTCTGCTCTCTGCAACAATCCTTCTGCACCTCAGTTTCCAACCTCTTCTCCCTGTAACAGTCCTTCTGCACCTCAGTCTCCAACATCTACTCTCTGTAAGATCCTTCTGCAACCCAGTCTCCGAACTCTGCCCTCTGTAACAGTCGTTATGCATCCCTTCACCAAACTCTGCTCTCTGTAACAGGATTTCTGCACCCCAGTCTCCAAACTCTGTTCTCTGTAACAGTCCTTCTGAACCCCAGTCTCAAATCTCTGCTCTCTACAACAATTCTTCTGCACCCCAGTTCCCAAGCTCTGTAATCTCCAACAATCATTCTGCACCTCAGTTCCCAAACTCTTACCTCTGCAATGGTCCTACTGCACCCCAGTCTTAAACCTTTCCTCTTGGCGACGATACGTTTGCAACCCAGTCTCCAACCTCTGCTCTCAGCAAAAGTCCTTCTGACCCCAGTCTCCAACCTCTGCTCACTGTAAATTTTTCTGCACCCCAGGTTCCAAACTCTGTTCTCCGTAGCATTCCATCTCTACCCCAGTCTCCAACCTCTGTTCTCTGCAACGTTCCTTCTGCACACCAGTCTCCAACCTATGTTCTCGGCAACAGTCTTTCTGCACCTAAGTCTCCAAACTCTGCTCTGGGTATCATTTTTTCTTCACCTCAGTCTCCAGCCTCTGATCTATGTAATATCTTTCTGCAACCCAGTCTCTAAACTTTGCTCTCTGTAACAGTCCTTCTGCACCCCAGTCTCCAACCTCTACTCTGTGCAACAGTTTGTCTGCAACCCAGTCTCCAACCTCGGCTCTCTGAAAGATTTTTCTGCACCCCAGTCTCCAAATTCTGATCTTTGTCACAGTCCTTTTTCACCTCAGTCTCCAACCTCTGCTCTCTGTAACAATCCTTCTGCACCTCAGTCTCCAAAATCTGCTCTCTGCAACGGTCCTTCTGCACCCCATTCTCCAACCTCTGTTGTCTGCAAGAGTCCTTCAGCACGTCATATCCAAACTTTACTCACTGCAACAATCCTTCTGCACCCCAGTCTCCAACTACTACTCTCTGAAGAATTCCTTCTCCACCCCAGTCTCCAACCTCTGATATCTGTAACAGTCCTTCTGTACCACAGTCTCTAACTTCTGCTCTCTTTAAGATTCTTCTGTACTCAAGTTTCCAAACTCTGCTCTCTGTAACATTTCTTCCCCACGCAAGTCTCCACCCTCTGCTCTTTGTAACGGTCCTCTGCACCCCAGTCTCCAACCTCTGATTTCTGTATCAGTCCTTCAGCACCACAGTCTCCAAACTCTGCTCTCTGTTACAGTCCTTCTGCACCTCAGTCTCCAAACTCTGCTCTCTGCAAAGTCCTTCTGCATCTCATTCTCCAACCTGTGCTCTCTTCAACAGACATTCTGTACCCTAATCTCCAACCTCTGCTCTCTGTATCAGTCCTTCCATACTGCAGTCACCAGCCTCTGCTCTCATTAAGGTTCATTCTGGACCCAAGTCTCCAACCTCTCCTTTCTGTATCAGTCCTTCTGCACCCCAGTCTCCACCTCTGCTCTTTGTAACAGTCCTACTGCATCTCAGTCTCAAATATGTTCTCTCTGTAGCAGTCCTTCTCTACCCAAGTCTCCAACTTCTACTCTGTGCATCAGTTCGTCTGCACCCCAGTCTCCAACCTCTGCTCTCTGAAAGATCCTTCTGCACCCCAGTCTCCAAACTCTGATGTTTGTCACAGTCCTTATTCACCTCAGTCTCCAAACTCTGCTCTCTGTAACAATCCTTCTGCACCTCCGTCTCTAACATCTGCTCTCTGCAACGGTCCTCCTGCACCCCATTCTCCATACTCTGTTGTCTGCAAGAGTCCTTCAGCACGTCATATCCAACCTCTACTCCCTGCAAAAATCCTTCTGCACGCCAGTCTCCAACTTCGGCTCTCTGCAACAGTTCTTCTGCACCCCAGTCTCCAACATCTACTCTCTGAAGAAGTCCTTCTCCACCCCAGTCTCCAACCTCTGCTTTCTGTATTAGTCCTTCAGCACCACAGTCTCCAAACTCTTCTCTCTTTTACAGTCCTTCTGCACCTCAGTCTCCAAACTCTGCTCTCTTTAACAGTCTTTCTGCTCCTCACTCTGCAACCTCTGTTCTTTACAACAGTCCTTCTGTACCCCAGTTTTAACCCTCTGCTCTCTGCAATAGTCCTTCCTCACCCAAGTCTCCAAAATATGCTCTCTGTAACAGTTCTTTTCCACTGCAATCTCCAACCTCTGTTCTCTGTAACAGTCCTTCTGTACTGCAGTCTCCAACCTCTGCTCTCTATAACGGTATTTCTGCACCCCAGTCTCCAAACTCTGCTTTCTGAATCAGTCTTTCTGCACCCCGGTCTCTAACCTCTGGTCTCTGTAACAGTCCTTCTGCACTTCAGACTCCAAGCTTTGCTCTCTGTAACAGTACTTCTGGGCTCCAATCTCAAACCTCTGCTCTCTGAAACACTCCATCTGCACCTCAGTGTCCTAATTCTGCTCTCTGTAAGATCCTTCTGAAACCAAGTCTCCAACCTCTGCTTTCTGCAATGATCCCTCTGCACCCCAGTCTTCAACCTCTGTTCTTTACAACACTTATTCTGCACCAGTCTCCATCCTGTGCTCTTTGTCACAGTCCTTCTGCACCACAGTCTACAACCTCTGCTCTCTGCAATACTCCTTCTGCACCCCAGTCTCCAATCTCTTCTCTCTTCAACAGTCCTTCTGCACCCCAGTCTCCAACATCTTCTCTCTGCAACAGTCCTCCTGCACCCCAGTCTGAAAACTCTGCTCTCTGCAAAAGTCCTTCTGCACCCAGGTCACCAAGGTCTGCTTTCTGTATCAGTCCTTCTGAACCCCAGTATCCAACCTCTGCTCTCTGTAACAGTCCTTCTGCACCTCAGTCCCCAAACTCTACTCTCTGCAGCAGTCCTTCTCAACCCCATTCTCCAAACTCTGGTGTCGGCAACAATCCTTCTGGATGCCAATCTCCAACCTCTACTCTCTGCAACAGAGGTTCTACACACTAGTCTCTAACCTCTGTTCTCTTCACCAGTCCTACTTCACCCCAGTCTCATACCTCTGCACTCTTTAACAGTCCTTCTGCACCCCAGTCTCCAACCTATGCTCTCTGCAACAGTCTTTCTGCACCTCATTCTCAAACCTCTGCTCTTTGTAAGATCCTTCTGCAACCCTGTCTCCAAACTCTGCTCTTTCTAACAGTCTTTCTGCACCCCAGTCTCCAAACTCCGCTCTCTAGAACAGGCATTCTTCGCCCCATTCTCTTACCTCTGCTCTCTGTAAGATTATTCCTGAGCCCCAGTCTCCAATGTCTACTCTCTGCAACAGTCCTTCTGCACTGAAGTCTCCAACATCTGCTCTCTGCAACAGTCCTTCTATAACCCACTCTTCAAATTCTGCTCTCTGCAACAGTCCTTCTACCCGCCATTCTCCATATTCTGCTCACGCCAACAATCTCTCTGCACCTCAGTCTCCAAACTCTGTTCTCTATAACAGTTCTTCTGCACCCCAGTCTTTAAACTTTGCTCTCTGTAAAAGTCCGTTTGTACCACAGTCTCCATACTTTGTTCTTTGTAAGGGTCCTAATACACCCCTGTATCCAAACTCTGCTTTCTGTATGCATCATTTTCCACCCCAGTCCTCATAAACTCTGCCCGCTGTAACAGTCCTTCTGCAACTCAGTCTGCAACCTCTGCTCTCTGCAACAGTCCTTCAATACCCCAGTCTCCATCCTCTGCTCTCTGAATCAGTCGTTTTGCACCCCAGACTCAAACATCTGCTCTTTAAAACAGTTCTTCTCCAGCCCAGTCTCCAACCTCTGCTCTCTGTAACAGTTTTTCTGTACTGCAGTCTCCAACCTCTGCTCTCTGTAAGGGTCCTTCTGCACCAGAGTCTTCAACTTCTGTTCTCTGTAACAATCCTTCTGCACTTCAGTTCCCAAACTCTGACCTCTGCAATGGTCCTTCTGCACCCCAGACTGTAACCTCTGCTGTCTGCAACCATTCTTTTTCACCATTGTCTCCAACCTCTGCTCTCTGCAAAAAAGTCTTTCTGAACCCCAGTCTCAAACATTTGCTCTCTTCAACAGTCCTTCTGCACCTCAGTCAAAAAACTCTGCTCTCTGCAATGATCCTTGTGTACCCCAGTCTCCAAACTCTGCTTTCTGTAACAGTGCTTCTGCACCTCAGTCTCCAACTTCTGCTCTCTGCAACAGTTCTTCTACACCCCAGTCTTTAACATCTACTCTCTGAAACAGTCCTTCTACACCCCTGTCCAAATGCAGAAGAATGAGACCTGAACTATTGCTCACCTGCAAAAAATAAACTCAAAATGCATTAAAGACCCAGGAACTAGACCAGAAATTATGCAGTTTCTAGAAAAAAACAAAGTCAATACTCCAACCTAGAGGCAGAGGCAATGACTTTCTCAATAGGATGCAAAAGCTCAGAAGATAACACCAAAAGTTAGCTAATGGAATGTTATAAAATTAAGAAGGTTCTGCACAGCAAAAGAGACAATTAGAATATGAACAGAGAACCTACAGAAAGGGAGAAAATATTTATGAGGGGCTCTTCTAAAAGAGGATGAATATTCAGAATATTAATAAAGAACTAAAAAAACTTAACATCAAACCCACAATTATTAAATAACCCAATTATCATATTACCCAATTAACAAATGGGAAACTAAACGAACTAAACAGACAAGTCTTAGAAGAAAATATGTGAGTGGCCAACAAATATATGAAAATACTTGCAAGTCAAGACTACCCTGAGATTTCATCTCACTTCAGTGACAAAGGCAACCACCAAGAATACAAACAGAAACCAGTGTGACAGAGAGAATTGGAGAGAAAGGAGCACTCTCACCCTGTTGGTGGGCATGTAAATCAGCACAACCACCACGGAAATCGGGATGGAGGCTCCTCAGGAGTAGCCATGGACCACCCTGCGACCTAGCTCTACCTCTGCTTGGTATTTATCATATTGGATCGAAGTCATCATACTATAATGACACATACATGCCCATGAACCAGCCGAGGTGACATCAATGGACGAATGGATAAAGAACATCTGGTATATGCACACTGGAATTTCATTCAGCCATAAAGAAGAACGAAATTATGTCATGCTGGAATATGGATGGATCTTCAGAACATTAAGGGAAATAAGCAACTCAGAAAGCTAAGGGCCGTATGTTTTTCCTCTGTTAAAGCTAGGGGGGGAAAGGAAGGAAAGCTGGGAACAGAGTCTCATCATGAAAGTTGAAGGAAGATCAGTAGAGTCAAGGCACCAGGGGAGGAGTTGAGGAAAAGGGAAATATTGGAATGATATTGGCCAAAGTTCACTGTTATTTTGTGTGCATGTTCAAATATGTGTCAGCAAATTCCACCATTATGGACCACTACAATGATTTTTTATCATGTTATCCATGCTAATCCGTGATCCATTGTTTTGAACTAAAATTTCTGTTTCTTTTTCAATCTTAAATGAAAAATATTATAGTAAAACAGTAGGCTCTTGGTCCAGAAAGATGTGGATAAAAATCCATCTGTTGTTTACTAGATGTTCTTTGTAAAAAAGTCAGCTCATCTCTATTCCTCAGTTTGTTCCTTGCTGAGGATATTAATGATGTCTATTTCACAACTGCTGAAAAAAGTTTTGAAATAATATAAGCTATGTGTCTGGCACATTACATTTACCTTTTATCACGTTAGAAAATGTCTATCCATTTTTTACAAGTAGTTTTTTTTTTTTGGTGTATGTGTGCTGGGTTTTTAATTCAGAGCCTTATGCACACTAAGCATGCACTCTACCACTGGACATTGCCCCTAGTTTCATTTAGTTATATTTTTTATCATAAATAGATATTGAATTTTCTTGTTTTCTCTGCATCTATTGAAATGATATATATTTTTTCTTATATAGCCTGTTACTATGGAAATTCGGTTGATTGAATTTTTGAATATTGAACCAGCCTTGCATTCTGTGATTGATCTCAATTGACTTTAATGTTATCCTTATTCTATATGGCTGAGTTGAGTTTGTTAATATTGTTCCCTGCTTGCTTTTGTGTATTCTATTCTCGCTGTTCTCAAGAGATAATCTATTTCTTGAAGAATTCTCAGCTGTATTCTACTGTTATTTTCAGTCAATGCATGTTAGTGGACTAGTGGGAAACAGTGAAGGGATTTCTGATGTTTCCAGGAAGCCCTGCCTTAGGTACTGTAAACTTAGTCACAGGGAAATGGCCTCCACAGTGACCCACTTTCTAGCAATATGGCTGAGCCTAGTTCTTATTCCTCCCGACGTTAGACATTTCGGCCTGTTCCTTTCCATAGCTACAAAGCTTTTCGGTTGAGTGTCCTAATGTAACAGTTTCTTTTACTCTTGCCCCTGAAGATTACAGCTTTTGTTCTATGCAAAAAATCAGGAAATGGGTCTGGGAGGAGTTTTGGCTGCTGTTGCTGCTCTTTGTTCCTCCACCTATCCAAGAAATGATACCGTTAAAGACACTTTGTCAGAATACTTTTCTATCTTCCTGGGAGCATTTGGTGGAATCCATGGAGAAAAAGAAAAAATACAAACATCTTATGTCTATAGCCCTCTGGGTCTTTATGCTATTAAAACAGTCTATACTTAGTCTTTAGCAATCCATTAACTATTTTTTATTTGAGTTTTTTTTTATAAATAAACTCCTATGTATCTAGTGGGTTCTCCCATAGTTAAAAAAAATGCCTGGATTATTTTGGTTGCTTATCTCTCCCCAGACTTCGGTTAGTTGTTTGCCTTAAAATTTTCATCCGTAATAAAGTCAAGGAAACTCATTAATTTGCATTTTCTTCTGCTCTTTTTGGTTATCATAATGATGAAAACAACATGCTTTCTAGCTATTTCGAAGGATACCCAAGGTGAAATTTGAAGTCTATACACTTACTTTTCAAAAATATTTACTAATTTCTAATTTAGTTAAATATGTAGTTATTCTATTCAAAACAATCCCATTCCTAGCATATTTCGAAGAAAATTAATGCACAGTTCACAAAAATTCTTGTGTAAATTCATAATAACTCAAACAAATATTATGCCTTCAGCAGAAGTAAAGAAGACAAATCACAGTTTATCATGCAGTGGAATAATTCAGTTACTTTAGAAACACAAATACTGGAAAATTAATAACATTGACCAATCTAAAAAAAAAATTTCTGGGTGAAAGAAGCCAGATACAAAATATATACTGTATGTTTCCTTTAAATAAAGTTCAAAAATTAGTAAAACAGGTATAATGGTCAAGTAATAATGGTGGATTTTTTTTTTTTGAAGCTCAGGGGTGATATCAGTTGAAGCATGAAGGAATTTTCTAAAGTGATGGAAATGTTTTATATCCTGTTTTTTGGTAGTTCATATATATGTAAAATATTATAAACCTGTACACTTTAGATCTGTGCATTCTTTGAGTACAAATTATAGTTCAATTTTTAAAAATAGCCTTATTTTAAAAATAATTAATTAATAGGGTAGAGTGGTACCTGCCTGTAATCCCAGGTACTTGGGAGACCAAAGCAGGAGGATCATAAATTTGAAACTCTGAAAGGCCCCCCGCCCCAAATAATTGAAAGGGCTGGGGATATAGCTTCATGGTAGAGTGCCACTGGGTTCAATCCCCAGTACTGCAGTAAGTAAGTAAGTAAGTAAGTAAGTAAATTGATGAATAGAAGTGAAAGCATTTTTTCAAGATGATTTTTAACTCAGGATTGGTTGGAACCACATCTAAATATTTTTTTAGGTCTCTAAGAGGTTAACTATTTTCTCCCATATTTTTGCATTTCTCTACTTATTTTTTTACCACAGTGATAGTCCAGGACATATCACATTTTGCAAGTGACATCAGTTGTTTCCTGATCACGATCTGTTTGAAGCAGTGAATTTGATTGGTGGGTGCATTCGGTCTGTATCACAGATACAAAGCTTTGCTCATCATGATGGATGGGCATGTGCAATGTGTGTGTGTGTGTGTGTGTGTGTGTGTGTTATATGTTGTGGGATTGGTCTTGACTGAGAACACTGTTTTATAGTTAGTGGGATGGCATGTTGGCATCTCAGGAAACATTTGATGGCAGAAATCTCAAAGAATATAGCAGGAATCTGCCATCTAAGGCTCATTCAAGCTCAGAACACTTGGTTATCCTAATTGCTATAAATGGAAACACCCTCACTATTGAGCTTCTCTGAGAGCTGCATCACACTGGGGCGGGAGGAGGGAGCCCATTTCCCATAGAGACGTACCCTGTTTCTATGGAGACTCCAGCTAGGTTCAAGGGGCTGTGGAATAGTACCAGTGGATGCTGCCAAGCCCTGGGTCATTCTGAGAGCCTGCTACTTTAGGGGACCTGGCAGGGTATCAGCCATTGGGCCGGGACTAGGCTCTGTGAAGCTGTGTCAGGCCTGATTTCTAAGCAAGGTACTTGGCAATAGAAACCTCGAAAACGTCCCACCCCCCACCATGCCATGGGCCACCAGAGAGCCCAGGTGTGTCTCAGGAAGCCAGGCTTTGGTATGAGCATGGACATCAATGATTGCAGAGTATCAACAATAGGGACGATAAATCTCTTTCAGGTGAGTGCAGACTGAAAACAGGGACATCTGGAAGGAGATAGACTAGGTTTTAAAAAATCATCAGTTCTCTAGGTCTAGAACACGCAGATAGACCCACTCATGGAATTGTGCGTGTGTGTCCAAGGAGCAGGGGTCGATAACTGTGAAACCTGGTTCCCCAGGTTTTAGACACACCTGTTTAGTGCAAAAGAGTGATCTGAGTGCTAAAACAAGATCAAAATGAAGAGGTCTGTATCTGAAGACGTGCTGTGTTGAAGGTGGGAAAAATCTCTGAAGCCCTCATGGAGAAGGATATGGAGAACTTTAAAGTCCTAGTTGAAGAGGACACGGTAAAGACAACAAATCAGTTTGGGCATGCTGGCTAGCTGATGGGATCACTCAGGAAAACAGGAATATGTGAGGAATAGCAGGTGTAGAGGAGGCTTTGGTGGATTTGATTTGAGTAATGTTGAATGTGTGTTATCTGTGGGATAATCACGTGGAAATGCCCTTCACAGACAGCCCAGAACTGCAGGTGTGGATTTGGGAGACATTGTCTTGAAGGCAACTGTTACAGCAAAGGGTGAATGTGAAATCCCCCAGGGGAATAGTGAAAGTAGAGAAGGAAATAGAGAAAGTAGGGTTTCTTGTGATACTTGGTGTTCACGAAAATTGTAGTAAAAGTTTATCCAGAAATGACTAAAAACACCACACTATCTAGGTCAGTTGTAGGTATCGCTTTCTCTAAATAATTTCCCTAAACAAGAGGTTACCATATTAGCATTGATTTACAAAAAATCAACTTTGAAATGGAGCTGGAAGCTACATGTACTTGACATTTCTTACATTCTCTGTTTTCTCTATCAACTACCTGGATGAACTTCAAGTCATTTTGAAATCAGTGACATGTACTTTCTTTTAACTCCCCGTATCAAAAAGAATCAATATGACAATCTCTTTTATAGGTAGATATCTAGATGTTTTCAGAAAAAGAAATAAAATTCCACATAGAAGGCAGTTCCCACCAGATTTTACTATGGGAAATTGGTACATGGTCTGTGGATGTGTAAAAGGGAAAACTAAACGTAAATGTTCAGGGATTAAAAATAAAATCTCTGAAGTTGTGCATACTACTATTGTAAAGGTCTTAAATATAAAGGTCAGTTTAGAAGGGACAATTCATGGGGCATTAGAAAAATCTCCCATGTATGTTTATATAATTTTATCTACATATATGTTTTTCCTTGGTTTTACTGGCTAATTTCTTGTAGGTCACGGGTGTGGGTAGGATGAAGGATGATACCAAAACAATTTTCCTTATCCTCTGTGCTCTTTATTAATGTAGGGCATTAGATTGAATCATCATCATGGTCACCATTAGAATTCATTATTAACAATCATAACTCATGAATTACACTTTGTGACACAATATGTACTTGCTCCTTAGAATTTATATAATGCAGCATAGAAATTAGATCAACTTAATAGTAAACCCTCTGCTCTTCAATAATAATAACCATAATCATCATAATCATCTAGGGCATATTTCATAGAAAAATATTTGAGTGTGGAGTCTTCTTAGATTGCTTCAATACACATAAATGCCTGACTTTAAAACCTTGTTTAATGTAGTTTAAAAGTGGCATGTTTTCTGTAAAAATTAGATTGAATTTCGGATAATCTATTCTATCAAAAACTCAGTGAATTTCTTTGAAAAGATTAATTTTTACATACCTTAAATCCAATCAGGATTTTTCAAATTGAGTAATGAATAGAGACACATATTAGATAAAAATTCCTAACACATTAAATGCCTATAAGACTTTTACATGCATTAACTCATTTGGTTTACACAACAACCTATAAGATAACCATTATCGCCATTTTACAGAAAAAAAGAATTGAAATTAATGCACAATATATTAATGCAAGTAGGGAAACATCAATGAATCCCTTTAATTTGCATAATGTACATTAATTTGTACATTTAATATGTATTAACAATTATGATTTAAGAAAACAAAAAAGAAATTGACTCATAAAATTTATCATGTAATAACTATTATTTGTAGTGATACTTTGTTACCTGATGATAATACATATATTAGTAAACTGTCTTATTATCTTCAATGCCCATTCTTGTCTTTGGTTTCTAATAATGAATTGCACATGATTAATAGGTCAACACAGCTTTAATTAAAATTCAAAATCTCAGGGCCTTAAGAGGCTTAAAGTATTTAAATTTCAATAGAAAGTCGGTGCTGCAGTTAAGCACAACTAATTTTAAAATCTAAATATAAACATAATAAAATAAATAAGCCTAGTCTTAAAATAAGATTTTTTTTTATTGATTGGCAATAAATGAAATGTTTTCCTGGACTAAACTTAGGGATTCATTTCCTCAAATGAAAAAAAAAATGGGCATGACCAAAACGAGGAAGAATGGGTGATCATGAAAACCCTTATGCACATTAGGGAAACAATGATTCCTATTTGATCTCAATAGCACAAGCAATGATTAAAATTTTTAAATCCAATTTCATGTTTCCCAGTAAATTGCTTAAAACACACACACACACACACACATACACACACACACACACACACCACATACACACACACACACACACACACACACACACGGTCCAATTTATTCAGAAAAATATCTAAATGATTTCAGGTGCTTGTGGCAATGTGAATTTATTACTGTGAAATCTATGAGCTATCTGGCCTGGCCCAGAGTTGTCCTTATATCCTTCCATGTGGTGTGGGTGCTTGGAGCCCAGGGAAAGATTAGAGTTGATTGTGAAGAACAGTTGGCCTCAGTCAGTGAGTTCCAAGTGTTCCCAGTGATGCTGGTCCAAGGACACACTTTGGGGGAGGCTGGGCTCTTTCACCTAACATGCAGGGATGCCCTTACCCCTAACTCGTAGGTTTAAAATCTTAACAAATTTATCAGGAAAAAGCCTCCCTCTTGTCTTGGAGATTCAGCACTCAATTCAGCATTTAACATCTCTTTCAGTTCTGTTTTTTTGGGGTCGGGGTGTAGGGGGCAGTTACCAGAGATTGAACTCGGGGGCTTGACCACTGAGCCACATCCCCAGCCCTATTGTATATTTTATTTAGAGACAGGGTCTCACTGAGTTTCTTGGTGCCTTGTTTTTGCTGAGGCTGTCTTTGAACTCGCTATCCTCCTGCCTCAGCCTCCTGAGCTGCTGGGTTACAGGCATGCACCACTGTGCCAGCTCTTTTAGTTTCTTTTTATTTCACTTGTGCTTCTTCTATCATAAAGGGGAAAGGGAAGACAAATTATTACCTCTTACGATATGTCAGAGCCTTCTAGTTATAAAATTCTTCAAAATAAAAAATTCTCTTTTCCATTTAGGATTTTAAAATTTCTTTTTCTTGGTACTGGTTAGTTTCAATTCAAACCGATTTTGTTCCTATACAGGGTCTAATTTAATCCTAAGCCAGATCTACTAAGAAATCCAAAGAGGATAAGATCTGATCCCTGTCCTGCTGTGCCCCTCCCTGACTCAAGCAATGGCAAGGCCCTACTGAGGTGGATGGTGGCAAGGCGTCCATCCTCTGGAGGAGCGCAGTATGTTTCTGGGAATGGGCTGATTTGTTTTTGTATTCCTTTAATAAGTATAGTTCTGATTTCTCATATGACCATTAAGTAACAGGAAAAATCATGACATTCCCAATTAATGCAACTACTTCTCAAGCATAGATCTGTTTGCTCTAAATGCAATGATTCAGCTGTTGAGGGTAAATTGTTAAGGTCTAAGGAAAAACTCCCTGTATTCCTGTCAAGGAAGTTTTTGAGAAATTAAATTAAATCTAGAGAAGGAAAATTAATGTTAACAAGATAGATTAGTGCTTAGTACTGGGCAACTTGTTCTTGTTCCTGTGCACAATGGTTTGTGCTCTTACTTTTGTTTGATTACAAGTAATAACAAATTCAACTACTTGCTGTAACCATGGCACCATTTCCAGTCAGTAAGTCATAAAGAATAGTCAAGGTATAGGCCAATAGTTTGGGACATTTGTAACTATTATAAAAAGTTAACTAAGCAGAAACAGCTCAAAGCAAAACTGGAACTGAAAGTACAAATGCTTGCTTATGCATAAGCCAAGATACATTCTTCTGTTCTAATTGTAGCTACGTAATATTTTGTTTTGTTTGAATAATGATTCCTGTTTTGTAACCACAAAGTACTGTAAACCTGCCAAAATTAAAAGTATATATGATCAACTTCACAAGTAAAGATTGGGATCAACACCTTCACTTTGGTTTCTGTGTTGTTTCTCCACCCCCTCTTTCGCCGACTCTTCACCATCCGTTCGTCTCCTGAGACCCCTGTTGAGCTGGTCTCCGACACTGTCCTTCAACCAACTTACAATCTAATGGGAAGATGAACTCAATATGTGCAGAAAACTTGGTAACAATTCTATGTAATCTACAAATTATCATTATTTCCCTTAGTGTTTGCTTGGGCAACTCTGGGAATGGAGTACTTAATACTTGTCAAAGCCCCTCTTTCATCTTGAATATGCGCTCCTTCAGGTCCTAGTTGGGCGTCTCAATTTGTGAACTAAACACAAGTGCAACACCTTGTGTAAATGTGCACTCAGTAAAGGTTTGAAGAATGAAGAAGGTCTGTCAAGTACATCCATGAAGCAGAGTTTTTAAAAGATTCTTTAAAGACGGTACTATGTGGGACCTAAAGGATCTAACAGAGACTTGACAGAGGCGAGAAGATATTTCTGTTCAGTGGTTCTGGTTCAGATATCTTGCTGAGAAAAATAAAGCCTCTGTGGGCATAAGTGAGGCAGCATAGCCCAGCGGCTTCTGAGGAACTCAGTGTCTCCTGTTTCCTAAACATATCCCTTATGGAGACCATCGGCAGTTCACACAGAACAAGCAGCTCTGCATCTTTCTTTCCCAATCAGTCATCTCAAAGTCAGGTGACCGAGAATGAAGTCACTTATGAGTGACCCCAAAATATAATATTTCTAAAGGAGGGGGGTTGTGTATGAAGTAGATTACTCACAAGCTTCAGGGATTTATTACAGTTAATAAATTGCTTTGTAACTCCCCTCCCCAAGAATCCATGTGTTGTAAGATAAAGTGAAAACCCCTATTTAGTGAATGAATACGTTTCTAAACATAACTTCTTCTACAATAATGATATTTATTTAAACAGATATTTTGGTAGGTCTATTGTTATGCTATATTGCATCATAATGGGAATATGTCCCTATACTTTCTCCCTAAAAATTATTCCTTTCTGTCCTGCTCTTCAAAAGCAGAGGATTAACACTTAGCATTATCTATTGTTTACAATAAGTAATTTTCCACACTCATCATCTCACTTAAGGAATTTAGGCATCCCAGGGTTTCTGATTATGTTTTGGGTTTTCTTCCAGTACTGGAGGCATCATGCTAAATCCCTCAGGTTTTGTGATAACCTCTGAAGTTATTTCTACTCTGGCAATACAAGTAGTATTGTGCAAACTTAGACACACATAGAAAAGGTGTTATGATAGGACTTTACATAAATGCCATCAAAATGGTAATGAAAATATGTACAATATTCTGTAATATGTTTTTAAGGTGTAGGTGTATCCTGATTCTGGGATAGTGTTTTTGAAAATTGTGATGATACATAAACTATTTACCAGCAACTCTCACAGAGAGCATAGATTTCTGGTTTTTGTGTGGCCCCTTGCTGCTCTCCATACTAGCACCTGGGCTACAAAGAAAGCTCTTGGTAAAACTGGCTGTTGGTCTCCATTCACCACAAAACGGACCTGTAATAGTGAGATTTGCCTGTCGCATATCTGTGGCCTCATGAAGGAGTCAAAATCCTCTGATCTCTCACAATTCATTTTCCTGTGATGGACATTTATAGAGGTCTGGGGCTGACCTGTTGGGAATATGCATCCTGCCTTTCCTCTGCAGCTACTCTGGGACTCCTCAGTGTGCAAACACAACTCAAGGGCAACAGCTTGAGTTAAACTGCAACAATGGAGAGCAGTTAATTTGCTGTTGGATTCATTAATGTCTTGGCAATCACCTGTTCCCAGCATGCACCGAGAAGATCAGCGTCCTCTCTCTTCTGGGATGTGGGTTAGCGAAGTTCAGAGTGAGATTTCTGCTTAGAAATTGTGGGTGGCTGAAACCTCAAGACTGCCTTCCCTTCCTGCTAGGGAGAGAAGGGTTCAGGGTGGGTGTACACTTATTGGGATGGATTTCGCACAACATATGAAGTTTTTCCTTCATGTTATATACTTTGCCAGATGGACAGATATCAGAAGCCACAATATTAAAAGCATCTTCACTATCTTCAGCTGATCCACTCCTGCTAAGGGCTGATCCCTTACCAAACCATAATCTCCACTATACAGTCTGTCTCCAAGCATGCTTCCTCAGGGCACTCTGGGCCTCGTTGCTTTTCAGGCTGTGAATGATGGGCTTCAACATAGGGGTCACCACACAGAAAAGAGCACAGAGACAAGGGTGTCCGTGTCCAGCCTTCTCTGGGCCTATCATAGTGGAAGTTGTCTGTTCCTTAGAAGACCACCACGACAGTGAGGGGGGACGCACAGGTGGAGAAGGCCTTCCTCCTGCCCTGGGCAGAAGGAATCCCCAGGATGGCTGCCATGATGAGTGCGTAGGAGCCTGCAGTGAAGAGGCAGGGGCTCAGGCCCATGGTGGCACTGACAACGTGGAGCGCAGACTCATTGACAGAGGTGTCTGAGCAGGAGAGGTTCAGGAGCAATGGGGTGTCACAGAGAAGTGGCTGATCTGGTGGGGCCCACACAGTGTGAGTGTGATGACCAGTACCGTGTGTGTGACCAAATTCACCAGCCCACACAGCCAGGACCCAGTCACAAGGCTAACACAGACTTTCAAAATCATGATGACTAGGTACCGAGGAGGACGGTACGTGGCCACATAGCAGTCATACTGGCCACACAGCCAGTAAGACACCTTCTGTGCCAGCACTTGTCACCAAGAAGAAGATCTGGGAAAGGCCGCCCTCATAAAAATGGCCTTCTTCTTCCAGAAAAAAGTTCACCAGCAGTACTGCAAAGGTGGTGGATTTGTAGCAGACGTCCAAGAAGCTCAAATTGTTGAGGAAAAAGTACATTGGAGTGTGGAGAGCAGGACTGACCATGGTGGCCACTATTATGAGCATGTTCCCCAGGAGAGTGTTCAGGTAAATGACCAGAAAGAGCAGAAGAACCAGCTCTGTTGGTTGGAGTGGTTGGAAAATCCCAGGAAGGTGAATTCAGTGACAAATGATTGATTTCTTCATTTCCAATGTTGTCATAGCTACAAACAGAGAAAAAGGGACCATGATGAAAATGGACTGAGAGCACCCCAAACAGCCTGTTAATCTGTAGCAACATGGCAAATAATATCGAATGAAAAGCAGCCTGGAGACTGATAACCTGTGGGACTGGTCTCAGGGAATTATACCCATTGATCCGCACACATTTGCTGTGGTGATGGTAGGTGGGAGTAACCAGAAAAATTGCTAGAAGCCAACAGAAAGCCAATCGACCTCATAAATTGTGTGAAGTCATTTGTCACTGTCTCAGTAATCTCTGTCTCCTGTTGTCCTTTTATGTAAACATAGGATTTTTGGAGAAGTTCATTTTTCATTGCAAATGTTAAGAAAAAAAATTACAAAGCAGAGTCATCATCTGCAGAAGCAGTCGGTGTTGCCTTCAGTGTTTTCCAATGTAGAGTTTTTCTGATTTTACATCAATCTTGATCTCTGTGTTCGAAAAGGCAGAAGTTAAACTATTCCTGTACAATGCTGAAATTATCAGGGCCAGAGCAAAATAGAGGAAAGAAGTTGATGAAGTGGGGTTGGACTGGCTATCTTAAGTATACAGGAAGATCAGTGGAGTATAAGGAGAATGAGAGGGCGGAGAGGTTTGGGAAGGGAGGGAATGTGAAAGGTCTTTAAGCAGATCATGTTATGTGCACATGGAAGTCTACCACAGGGGACTGCACCTGTATGTATATGTAGAAAGCACCAGTCAGAAATTAACAGATAAATGACCCAAAGAAAAATCAGTAGAGAAAGGAGAATGGAGGCGGGAAGGGGAGAGAGATGGGGGGTGGGGACTGAATGGAGTAAATCAGATTCCATGCACGTAGAAGCTTTTCCAAATCAACCCAACTTCTATGTATAACTATTATGCTCTAATAAAAAATTTAAGAAGATGACATGATCCTATCAGCAAAGAGTGAGATTTTGAATTCTTTTTGACCTATTTGTATACTTTAATTTCTTTCTTTTGTCCAATGGCTCTGGCAATTTCAAGGATGAAGTTGAATAGAAGTGGTGAAAGAGGGGGCACCCTGTCTTTTTCCAGTTTTTAGAGTGAATGCTTTCAACCTTTCTCCTCTTAGAATGATGCTGGCTTGGGTTTAGCATAGATAGCTTTTTACAATGCTTTTACAAAGTTCCTTCTGTCCTTAGTGTTTCTACTGTTTTTGACAGGTAGGGGTGCTATATTTTGTTAAATGCTTTTTCTGCATCTATTGAGATGATCAATAAACTTACATCTCTCTTAAATAAACTTAATCTCTCCCCTTTGGCTAAACATTCAGATCATCTCCAGTCCTATAAATATTTTAAATGAACATTTTCCTACATAAACATATGTGACCATTTCGAATTATCTCTTCAGAATAAAATTTAAATCTGACATAAAAGAATTTTTTGTGCAGTTTCTATTTAAAACTAGCTCATGGGAGACATTATATTAATTTGAAATAAGCCAGACACATAAAGAGAAATATCAGTTTTCACTTCTTTGTGGAAGCTAAAAAGTTGATCTCAGAGAAGTAGGGAGTAGAGCGGTGGTTATTGGAGCCTGGGAGAGAATCACAAAAATCATTGTGAGTCTGATTTCTCAAAGACACATGTGAAGGACTGCCTGAAACATGCCCTCTGAGTGTGGTCTTTAAAAAAAATAAGAGGGGACTTCTAACAGGGTCCTCAGAAGATCTCTTTTCTCTCCTCAGTGGGCAGCAGGAGGTTCATGGGTCTGGCTGCCTAGGAGGTAGCTGTGGTGTGCAAGTGGGCAGGACCAGGATGGCTGGAGAATCTCAATAATCACTAGTAGACCGCATTCTAGGTGAGGGCAGGCTAGAAACAGGCCATCCAGAAGGAAATGGCTTGAGCTCTGAAAATGACAGAATCTTTGGATTTAGGAAACCGTTGTGGGTCCAATCCACTCATAACACCTACTCCCTGGGTCAGTCCACGGTTGCCACAGTTACCACAGGCCTGACCAAAACAACCCAGAGGGGAGATGCACTCTGGACTCCTGGCTTGGAGATTTGATCTGGGGCCAGCTGACCCATTGCTGCCGGCGTGAGATGAGGTGGGACACCGAGGTGGAAGGGAACAAGAGGGGAAGCGTCCCTAGCTTCATGACAGCCAGAAGGTTGGGGCTGGGCAGGGGACAGGAGGAGACAGTTCGCAGGGGACAAGATGTGATTCCCCAGGGCATGTCCTGGGCACACTCCACCTGCCCACACTCCTCTCAGTACAGTGGGCCTTTCAGATAATTAACCCACAAATGGATGGATCCACAGATTAGGTCACAAGTCTCACAGTCTAATCATTTCACCTCTGAACACTGCTACTGTGGCTTACCCTGAGCTGTTGGTGGGGGGATACCTTATTTCTAAGCCATAATAGTCTCTACAGTCCATGTGCTTTGGTTAGAATACCTTCATGTCGTCTGGGAGAGTAATCGTTTGCCAAAACAAGATTAAAAGAAAATATATGGTAACTGAAGATGTGACATTTGGAGCTTGGGGAAAAGCTCTGAAGAGGAGCCCTGGGTGGAGCAATTTAAAATCCTGGTGATGAGGACACAAGAGGGCACCTGGTCTGTGGGGTAGCTGAGTAGCAGTTGGATCACTCATTAAAACATAAAAAAAAAATGAAAAGGAGCGTGTCTGGGGAGAGGAAAGGAGGAAAGGAGGTTGGGCCTGGTGTCTGGGTACCTGCGGGGTCTCCCCAAAGAGATTCCAGGAGGCAGCGGTACAGGTTCCCAGGAGATAGGCCTGGGAGTCATGGCTTAGAGTGACTGTGGAAGTCACAGGTGCTCACAAAGCCAAAAGAGAGCAGGGTGAGGAGAGAGGGCCTGATGGACTGTGCGGAAAAAAAGGTGTCCATTAGGAGGCTCACCAGCTATCAGCAATCATTCTGCAACACAGTGTCAAAACTCTGCTCTCTGTACCAGGCCTTCTGCACCACAGTCTAAAACTTCTGCTCTCTATAACAGTCCTTCTTCACCCCAGTCTACAACCTCTGCTCCCTGCAACAATTCTTCTCCATCCCAGTCTCCAAGTTCTGCTCTCTGGAACACTCTTTCTGCACCTCAGTCTCGAAAATCTGCTCTCTGCAACATTCCTTCTGCACCTCAGTCTGAAAACTCTGCTCTCTACAACAATCATTTTGCACCCCAGTCTCCAACCTCTGCTATCTGTAACAGTCCTTCTGCACCTCAGTCTCCAAACTCTGCTCTCTATAATATCCTTCTGCACACCAGTCTCCAAACTGTGATATCTGTAACAGGCCTTCTGCACCCCAGTCTTTAACCTCTGCTCCCTGAAAGAATCCTTCTGCACACCAGTCTCCACGTTCTGCTCTCTGAAAGAGTCCTTCTGCACCCCACTCTAGAACATATGCTCTCTGCAACAGTCCTTCTGCACGTAAGTCTGAAAACTCTGCTCTCTGCAACAATCATTTTGCAACACAGTCTGCAAACTCTGCTCTCTGTAACAGTCCTTCTTCACCTCAGTCTTCAAACTCTGCTCTCTATAATATCCTTCTGCACACCAGTCTACAAACTGTGCTATCTGTAACATTCCTTCTGCACCCCAGTCTCCAACCTCTGCTCTCTGTAACAGGCCTTCACCACCCAAGTCTCCAACCTCTGCTCTCTGTAACAGGCCTTCTTCACCCCAGTCTCCAAACTCTTCTCTCTGAAACGATCATTCTGCACCTCAATCTCCTACCTCTGCTCTCTGTAACAGTCCTTCTACACCTCAGTCTCCAAACTCTGCTCTCAGTAACATCCTTCTGCACCCTAGTCTCCAAAATCTGCTCTCTGTAACAGTCCTTCTGCACCCCAGTATCCAACCTCTGCTCTCTGTAACAAACCTTCTGCACCTAAGTCTCAAAACTCTACTCTCTGCAACGGTTCTTCTGCACCCCAGTCTTCAAACTCTGTTCTCTGCAACAGTCCTTCTGCACCCCAGTCTCCCAACTCTGCTCTCTGTAACACTCCTTCTATACCTCAGTTTCCAAACTCTGCTCTCTGTAACGGTCCTTCCGCACCCCAGTCTCCAAACACTGCTTTGTGTATCAGTCCTTCTGCACCTCAGTCTTTAACCTCTGCTTTTTGTAACAGTCCTTCTGCACCCCAGTCTCAAATCTAGGCTCTCTGCAACATTTTTTCTGCACCCCAGTATCCAAACCTATGCTCTTTGTAACTGTCTTCTGCACCCCATTATCCTACCTCTGCTCTCTGTAAGATCCTTCTGCACTTCAGTTTCCAACCTCTGCTCTCTGAAACGATACTTCTGCACCCCAGTCTTCAAACTCTGCTTCCTGTAAGAGTCCTTCTGCACCTCAGTCTCTAACCTCTGCTCTCTGTAAATATCTTTCTTCAACTCAATTTCCTACCTCTGGTCTCTGTAACAGTCCTTCTGCACCTCAGTATCCAACCTCTTCTCTCTATAAAGATCCTTCTACACCTCAGTCTCCAACCAGTGCTCTCTTTAACAGGCTTCTGCACTGCAGTCTCCAACTCTGCTCTCTGTAACAGTTTCTTCTGCACCCCAGTCTCCAAGCTCTACTCTCTGTTACAGTCCTGCTGCACCCGAATCAAACCTCTGCACTCTGTAACAATCCTTCTGAACCCCAGTCTCAAAAAACTCTGCTCTCTTTAACAGTGCTTCTGAACCAGAATATCCAAACTCTGCTCTCTGAAACACTCCTTATGCAACCCAGGCTCCATCCCTCTGCTCTCTGTAAGAATCCTTCTGCACCCTAGTCTAAAACCTCTGCTCTCTGTAAAAGTCCTTCTGCACCTCAGTCTCCAACCTCTGCTCTCTGTAACAGTCCTTCTGCATCCCAGTCTCCAACAACTTCTCTCTGCAATGATCTCTTCTCCCCAGGCTCCAACCTCTGCTCTCTGCAATGGTCCTTCTGCAACCCAGTCTCCAAACTCTGCTCTCTGTAATAGTACTTCTGTACCGAAGTCTCCAACCTTTTCTCTCTGTAACGGTCCTTCTGCACCCCAATTTCCAACCTCTTCTTTCTATAATAGTGCTTCTACACCTCAGTCTGAAACCTCTGCTCTCTGCAACTATCCTTCTGTACCCCAGTCTCTGAACTGTGCTGTCTGTAACAGTCTTTCTGCACCCCAGTCTCCAACCTCTGCTCTCTGTAAATGCCTTTTGCGCTCCAGTTTCCAAACTCTGCTCTCTGTATCAGGCCTTCTGCATTCCAGTCTCCAACCTCTTCTCTCTGCAACGATCTTTCTGCACCTCAGTTTTCAACCTCTACTCTCTGCAACAGCTTTTCTTCATACTAGTCTCTAACCTCTGCTCTCTGTAAGATTCTTCTGCACCTTAGTCTCCAACCTCTGCTCTCTGTAACAGTCTATATGCACCCCAGTATCCAACCTCTGCTCTCTGTAACAATCTTAGGCACCTAAATCTCCAACTTCAGCTCTCTGCATCGATTCTTCTGCACCCCAGTCTCCAAACTATGTTTTCTGCAACAGTCCTTCTGCACCACAGTCTCCAAAGTCTGCCTTCTGTATCAGTTCTTCTGTACCCCAGTCTACTATCTATAACTGCCCTTCTGCACCCTAATTGCCAAACTTTGCTTTCTTCAACAGTTCTTTTGCACCTCAGACTCCAACCTCTGCTCTCTGTAACAGACCTTCTAAGCCTCAGTCTGAAATCTCTAAACCCCAGTTTCCAAACTGTGCTATCTATAACAATCCTTATGCACCCCAGTCCCCAACATCTGCTCTTCGTAACAGGTCTTCTGCAACTCAGTCTCCAAAGTTTGCTCTCTGTTACAGGTCTTCTGCACGCCAGTCTCCAACCTCTTCTCTCTGCAACAGTCGTTCTGCACCCGAGTCTCCAAACCCTGCTCTCTGTAAGATCCTTCTGCACCCCTTTTTCCAAACTTTGCTCCCTGTAACAGTCATTCTGCACCTCAGTCTCCAACCTCTGTTCTCTGCAGCAGTCCTTCTGCACCCCAGTCTCCAAACTCTACTTTCCGTATCAGTTATTCTGCAACCCAGTCTAAAACCTCTGCTCTCTGTAACAGTCCTTCTGTACCGCAGTCTCCAACCTCTTCTCTCTGCAAAAATTTTTCTACACACCAGTCTCCAACATCTGCTCTCTGCAACGATCATTCTGTATCTCAGTCTGCAATGCCTGCTCTCTGCAACAGTCCTTCTACACCCCATTCTCAGTCCTCTGCTCTCTGCTACAGTCCTTCTGGACCCCCGTCTCCAACCTCTGCTCTCTGCAACATCTCTTCTGCACCCCAGTCTTTAAACTGTGCTCTCTGTAACTATCCTACTGCACCTCCGGTCTCCAAACTCTGCTCTCTGAAGCGATCCTTCTGCACCTCAGTATCCAACCTCTGCTCCCTGCAAATATCTTTCTGCACTCCAGTCTCCAACGTCTGTTTTCTGCAACAGTCCTTCTGACCCCAGTATCCAACATCTGGTCTCTGAAACGATCCTTTCTCTACCCAGTCTCCAAACTCTGCTCTCTGTAAAAGACCTTTTGTATCACAGTCTCCAGCCTCGTCTCTTTGTAAAGGTCCATCTGCTCCCAAATTGCAAACCTCTGCTTTCTGTAACAGTCCTTCTACACCCCAGTCTCCAAACTCTTCTCTCTGCAACGATCCTTCTGCACCTCAGTTTCCAACCTCTGCTCTCTGTAAAAGTCCTTCTGCACCCCAGTCTCCATCCTTTGCTCTCTGTAATGGTCCTTCTGCACCCCAGTCTCCAATCTCTGCTCTGTGTAACAATCCTTCTGTACCTCTGTCTCCAACATCTGCTCTCTGTAACAGTCCTTCTGTACCGCAGTCTCCAACCTCTTCTCTCTACAACGATACTTCCCCACACAAATTGCCAACCTCTGCTTTCTGATACAGTGCTTCTGCACCTCAGACTCCAAAGTCTGCTCTCTGTAACAGTCCTTCTAAGCCTCAGTCTGAAAACTCTGCTCTCTGCAACAATCCTTCTAAACCCCAGTCTCCAAACTGTGCTATCTGTAACAATCCTTCTGCACCCCAGTCTCAAACATCTGCTCTCTGTAACAGGTCTTCTGCAACTACGTCTCCAAAGTCTGCTCTCTGTAACAGGCCTATTTCACCCCAGTCTCCTACCTCTTCTCTCTGCAATGATTCTTCTGCACCTCAGTCTCCAACCTCTGCTCTCTGCAACAGTCCTTCTGCACCCAGTCTCCAAACTCTGCTCTCTGTAAGATCCTTCTGCACCCCGTTTTCCAAACTTTGCTCTCTGTAACAGTCAATCTGAACCTCAGTCTCCAATCTCATCCCTCTTCAATGGCCCTTCTGCACCCCAGTATCCAACATCTGTTCTCTGCAGCAGTCCTTCTGCACACAAGGCTACAAACTCTGCTCTCTGTAACAGTCCTTCTGCACTCTACTTACCGTATCAGTTATACTGCACCCAAGTCTAAAACCTCTGCTCTCTGTAACTGTCCTTCTGCACCTCAGTCTCCAACGTCTGCTCTCTTCAACAGTCCTTCTTCAGCCCAGTCTCCAACCTCTTCTCTCTGCAAAAATTTTTCTACACCCCAGTCTCCAAACTCTTCTCTCTGCAACGATCTTTCTGCACCTCAGTCTCCAACCTCTGCTCTCTTCAACAGTCTTTCTGCATCCCAGTCTCCAGACTCTGCTCTCTATAAGACCTTTTGCATCCCTTTCTCCAACCTCTCCTCTCTCTACCAGTCTTTCTGCACCCCAGTATCCAACCTCTGCTCTCTGTAAAACTCCTTCTGCACCTCACTCTCCAAACTTTCCTCTCTGCAATGGTACTTCCGTACCCCAGTCTCCAACCTCTGCTCTGTCTAACAATCTTCTGCACCTTAGTCTCAAACATCTGCTCTCTGTAACAGTCCTTCTGCACCCTATTCTCCAACATCTGCTCTCTACAATGGTCCTTCTGCACCAAAGTCTCTAAACTCTGCTCTCTCTAACAGTCCTTCTGTACCGCAGTCTCCAATCTCTTATCTCTATAACTGTTCTTCTTCACCGCAATTGCCAAACTCTGCTTTCTGTAACAGTCGTTCTGCACCTGAGATTGCAACCTCTGCTCTCTGCAACGATCCTTCTGCACCGCAGTTTTCAATCTCTGCTCTCTGCATGATCCTTCTGCACCAGAGTTTCCAACCTCTGCAATCTGTAACAGTCCTTAAACACTTAGGCTCCAAACTCTTCTCTCTGTACCAATCCTTCTGCACCTCAGTCTCCGAACTCTGCTCTCTGTAACAGGCTTACTGCACCCCAGTCTCAAACCTCTTCTCACTGTAATAGTTCTTCTGCACCCCAATCTCGAATCTCTGATCTCTGTAACAGTCTTTCTGCACCCTAGTTTCCAACCTCTTTTCTCTGCAACGATCCTTCTGAACCTCAGTCTCCATCCTCTGCTCTCTGCAACAGTCCTTCTGCACCCCAGTCTCCAGACTCTGCTCTCTGTAAGATCCTTTTGCATTTCTTTCTCCAACCCTTCCTCTCTGTTACAGTCCTTCTGCAACCCTAGTATCCAACCTCTGCTCTCTCTAAAAGTCCTTCTGCACCTCAGTCTGCAACCTTTGCTCTCGATAATGGTCTTTCTGCACCTCAGTCTCCAACGTCTGCTCTCTGTAACAGTCCTTCTGCACTCTAGTCTTCAACATCTGCTCTCTACAACGGTCCTTCTGCGCCAGAGTCTCCAACCTCTGCTCTCTCTAACAGTCCTTCTGTACCGCAGTCTTCAAACTCTTCTCTCTATAACGGTCCTTCTGCACCCCAATTGCGAACCTCTGCTTTCTGTAACAGTCTTTCTGCACCTCAGATTCCAAACTCTTCTCTCTGTAACAGTCCTTCTAAGCCTCAGTCTGAAACCTCTGCTTTCTGCAACAATCCTTCTGCACCCCAGTCTCCAAACTGTGCTATCTGTAACAATCCTTTTGCACCCAAGTCTCCAACCTCTGCTCTCTGCAAAGGTCTTCTGCACCCCAGTCTCCCAAACTCTGCTCTCTGTAACAGGCCTTCTGCACCCCAGTATCCAACCTCTTTCTCTCTGCAATGATCCTTTTGCACCTCAGTCTCCAACCTCTTTTTTCTGCAACAGTCCTTCTAAACCGCAGTCTCCAACCTCTGCTCTCTGCAATGATCCTTCTGCATTCCAGTCTCCAACAACTGCCTCTCTGCAACACTCCTTCTGCACCCCAGTCTCCAACCTCTTCTCTCTGCTACAGTACTTCTGCACCCCAGTCTCCAACCTCTGTTCTGCAACATTTCTTCTGCACCCAAGTCTCCAACCTGTGCTCTTGGTAACTGTCCTGCTGCACCCTAGTCTCCAAACTCTGCTCTCTGTAGGGATCTTTCTTCACCTCATTCTCCAACCTGTGCTCTCCGCAACGATCCTCTTGCACCCCAGTCTCCATTCTCTGCTCTCTGTAAGAATCCTTTTGCACCCCAGTCTCCAATCTCTCCTCTCTGTAAAAGTCCTTCTGCACCAAAGTCTCCAATTTCTGCAATCTGTAACTGTCCTTCTGCATCCCAGTCTCAAACATCTGCACTCAGAAATAATCTTTCTGCACCTCAGTCTCCAAACTCTGCTCTCTTAAATAGTCCTTCTGCACCCAATCTCCAACATCTGCTCTCTGCAATGATCCTTCTTCTCCCCAGGCTCCAACCTCTGCTCTCTGCAATAGTCCTTCCACATCTCAGTTTCCAAAATCAACTCTCTGTAACAGTCCTTCTGCACCTCAGTCTCCAAACTCTGCTCTCTAAAACAGTCCCTTCTGCACCCCTGTCTCCAACCACTGCTCTCAGTAACAGTTCTTCTGCACCTCAATCTCCAAACTCTGCTCTCTGTAACACTTGTTCTGCACCCCAGTCTTTAAAACTATTCTCTCTGCAACGATCCTTCTGCACCACAGTCTCCAACCTCTTCTCTCTGTAACAGTCCTACTGCACCTCAGTCTCCATCCTTTGCTCTCTGTAATGGTCCTGCTGCACCCCAGTCACCAATCTCTGCTCTCTGTAACAATCTTTCTTCACCTCTGTCTCCAAAGTCTGCTCTCTGTGACAGTCCTTCTGCACCGCAGTCTCCAAACTGTGCTATCTGTAACAATCTTTCTGCACCCCAGTCTCAAACATCTGCTCTCTGCAACAGGCCTACTGCAATCCAGTCTGCAACCTCTGCTCTCTGTATGATCCTTCTGCAACCCGTTCTCCGAACTTTGCTCTCTATAACAGTCAATTTGCACCTCAGTCTCAAATCTCATCTCTCTGCAACTGCCTTCTGCACCCCAGTATCCAACCTCTGTTCTCTGCAGCAGTCCTTCTGTACCCCAGGCTACAAACTCTGCTCTCTGTAACAGTCCTTCTGCACCCCAGTCTCCAATCTCTGCAACCCAGTCTCCAAATTCTGCTCTATGTAACAGCCTTCTGCACCTCAGTTTTCAACCTCTGCTCTCTTCCAAAAGTCCTTCTACACCCCAGTCTTCAACCTCTGCTCTCTGCAATGATTTGTCTGCAATCCCAGCTCCAAAGTCTGCTTTCTGTAAGATCATTCTGCACCCTGTTCTCCAAACTTTGATCTCTGTAACAGTCATTCTGTACTTCAGTCACCAAGCTTATCTCTCTGCAACGGCCCTTGTGAACCCTGTATCCAACCTCTGTTCTTGCAGCTGTCCTTCTGCACCCCAGTCTAAAACCTCTGCTCTCTGTAACAGTCCTTCTCCTCCTCAGTCTCCAACCTCTGCTCTCTGCAACAGTAACTTCTACACCCCAGTCTCCAAACTCTGCTCTATGCTACAGTCTTCTGCACCCCAGTCTCCAACCTCTGCTCTCTGCAACATTTCTTCTGCACCCCAGTCTCCCAAACTGTGCTCTCTAAAACTATCCTACTGCACCCCGGTCTCCAAACTCTGCTCTCTGTAGCGATCATTTTGCACCTCAGTCTCCAACCTCTGCTCTCAGCATCGATCCTTCTGCATCCCAGTCTCCAACCTTTGCTCTCTGCAACAGTACTTCTGCACCCCAGTCTCCAAGCTCTGTTCTCTGTAACAGTCCTTCTGCACATCATAGTCCAAACTCTGCTTTCTGTAATGATCCTTCTGCACCTCATGTCCAAAATCTGCTCTCTGTAACAGGCCTTCTGCACCACAGTCTCCAACCTCTGCTTTCTATAACAGTTCTTCTGAACCCAAATCTCCAAACTCTGCCCTCTGTAACACTCCTTCTGCACTCCAGTCTTCATCCTCTGCTGTCTTTAAGAATCCTTTGACACCCCTGTCTCCAACCTCACCTCTCTGGAAAAGTCCTTCTGCACCTCAGTATCCAACCTCTGCAATCTGTAACGGTCCTTCTGCATCCCAGTCTCCAAACTCTGCTCTCTCTATCAGTCCTTCTGCACCCAAGTCTCCAAACTCTGCTCTCTGCAACATTTCTTCTGCACCCCAGTCTCCAACCTGTGCTCTCTGTAACAGTCCTTTTGCACCCCAGTCTCCAACATCTGCTCTCTGCAACAATCCTTCTTCTACCCAGTCTCCAAATTCTGCTCTCTGTAAAAGTCCTTTTGTATCGCAGTCTCCAACCTCTTCTCTTTGTAACGGTCCATCTGCTCCCCAATTGCCAACCCCTTCTTTCTGTAACAGTTCTTCTTCACC